>NC_088393.1:45007500-45272500 GCF_037993035.2 Macaca fascicularis
TAAACTCACTGGTTCTTCTCAAATCTGCTGTTGAGCCCCTCTAGTGAATTTTTTATTTTAGTTATCAGAATTTCCATTGCTTTTTTCTAATTTCTATTGATTATTTCTACTTTCCTTTAATTTTTTAAACATTATTTTATTTAGTATTTGAACATACTTGTAACAGCTGTTTGAGGTGTAACTTGTAAGCCCTCTGGAAGTCAATTTCTATTAACTGATTCTTTTCCTGAGTAGGGGTCACATTTTACTGTTTGTGTGTCTCACAATTTTTTTTCCCTTTTTTTTTTTTTTTTTTTTTTTTTTTTTTGAGACAGAGCCTTACTCTGTCGCCCAGGCTGGAGTGCAGTGGCACAATTTTGGCTCACTGCAACCTCCGCCTCCTGAGTTCAAGCAATTCTCCTGCCTCAGCCTCCCGAGTAGCTGGGATTACAGGCCTGCGCCACCATGCCTGGCTAATTTCTGTGTTTTTAGTAGACATGGGGTTTCCCCATGTTGGCCAGGCTGGTCTCAAACTCCTGACCTCAGGTGATCTACCCACCTCAGCCTCCCAAAGTGCTGGGATTACAGGTGTGAGCCACCGCACCTGGCCATGAGCCACTGCGTCCAGCCTTTTTTGTGTGTGTGTGTGTGTGAGATAGGGTTCCACTCTTGTCGCCCAGGCTGGAGTGCAGTGGCAGGATTATGGCTCTTCTCAGCCTTGACCTCCTGGGCTCAAGTGATTCTCTTGCCTCAGTCTCCCGAATTGCTGGGATTATAGGCATGCAACACCATGCCCAGCTTTGTGTGTTTGGCGTGGGTGTGCACACGCATGCATACATGTAGAAATGAGGCTTCCTATCTTGTCCAGGCTGGTCTCAAACCCCTGGGCTCCAGTGATCCTCCTGCCTTGGCCTTCCAGAGTGTTGGGATTACAGGCGTGAGCCACTGTACCCAGCCTCAGTTTGTTGAGTTGCTGCTCATACACTGTAGCAACTGTGGATTCAGATCTCTCCCTTCCCAGGCCGCGGTTGCCGTCACCATTTTTCTCCTTTTGTTTTGTTTACTGAGTATCCTGGGCTAATTCTTTGGAGTTTGTCTCCTTGTGGTATAGAGACTCTCTTTTCTTTTCTCTTTAAAAAAAAATTGTTTTAATTTTAAGCATAACTTACTAGGGGTTGCCTTTGGTTCAGCGTGGTTTAGTGGTCAGATTAAAGATAGTGCTGAAACACCTTAGGCCAATAAAGCTTCCGTCCTTTGCCAATGGATCTGTGTCTGTGGGTTGGGGAATATTTTCAAAGTTCAGTTTCTTCCTTTGTTTTTTTCCCAAGCAGTTTCTGAGTCAGCCCCAGCTATTACTTTCTGCCTGGCCTTCTGGTGTCTCCCTTGCACACTCTCAAGGCATCATGTTGGGCCGGGGATGTATGGACAGCAGGGGCCCCTCTAGTCTCTCTGGAGCTTGTGTGCAACCTTGTGTATATGCACGTTGTTTCAGACCAGCAGGGCTGCATGGGACCTTACCAAGGCCTGGTGTGGCTATCTCATTCCCTGGATCTTCCTGCTAAATTTCTGGCTAGTCTCCAGGTCTGCTGCTGGCTCCAGCCAGATCGTAACCACAGTCTAGCTGTGATGTTGGTCTTCCCCATTTGTTTGGCACTAGGCCCCCCTCCAGCCACAAAGTTTTCATGGCTTGCTCTGCCTTGGTCAAATGGATGGAGTTGGTGTGTGTGATGGGAGGAACCCTAAATTAAACGCCACATGCTCACACTGTTCTTACTTGAAGTTCAGTGTTTATTTATTTAGTTTTTGAGTAAACGCTTCTTGGGTAGTTACATGCCTTCGGTTGATTTCTAGAATCCTCAAATGGTTGTGTTTGGCAATTCTGTCTACTTTCATTGTTGATTTTGGTGGGAAATACTTTTCTGAGCTCCTCCTCACTTCCCCATTCCGGAAGTCTGGTTAGCAGTTTTGACTTTTGATTTTCTCTTTAATTTAAGACATACCCAGAAGTCTTTCCAAATTTCCAAATTTTAAATATGTAGCTCTAGCTGCATATTTCAGTCAATTTGGAAGCTTTTTAAGTTGTTAGGTGTGGTTTTTGTTTTTTAATTTTACTTTTTAGTATGAACAATTGCAAACATGTAAGAAGTACAGTTTATATTATCCAGCCGTGAGCAAGCTTATTTTGTTTATATTCTGACTTTGCCCACTCCTCAGCCCATTGTTTTGAGGCAAGTACCATATATCATATTTCCCTTCACCCATAAATATTTCAGTAAATAGTTCTAAAGGGAGAAGAGGCTGAATGCAGTAGCTCATACCTGTCATCTCAACACCTTGGGAGGTGGAGGCAGGATGGAGTTCGAGACCAGCCTGGGTAACATGGCAAGACCCCATCTCTACAAAAATTTTTTAAAAAAGGTTAATCAGGTACGGTGTTACACACCTGTGGTCTGAGGCTAAGGCAGGAGGATTGCTTGAGCCCGGGGGGTCAAGACTACAGTGAGCCGTGTTTGTGACACTGTATTCCAGCTTGGGTGGCAAAGCAAGATCCTGTCTCAAAAAAATAAAATAAGATAAAAGGAGAAAATTTCTCTTTAAAAACACAACAGTGATACAATTATCACAGCTAAAGCATTTGATAGTAATTTCTGTCTTTCTTTTTGTTTGTTTTGAGACAGAGTCTCACTCTGTCATCCAGGCTGGAGTGCAGTGACCCAATCTCAGCTCACTGCAACCTCTGCCTCCCAGGTTCAAGCGATTCTCCTGCCTCAGCCTCCCAAGTAGCTGGGATTACAGGCATGTGCCACCACACCTGGCTAATTTTTTGTATTTTTAGTAGAGACAGGGTTTCACCGTGTTAGCCAGGCTGGTCTCGAACTCCTGACCTCAAGTGATCCACCCACCTCAGCCTCCCAAAGTTCTGGGACTATAGTTGTGAGCCACCACGCCCGGCCAGCATTTAATAGTAATTTCTTAATGTAAAATAGACCTTGAAAAGTAAGATGCCCAGTTAAGTGAAATCAGATTCTCTGAGAGTGAGGCCTGGACGTCAGCATATATTAGATTCCTTCGGTAATTGTGACGTGCAGCTGAGGTCGAGAATCATTGAGTGAGATAGAATTCTCTTTACCCTTTTCCAGAATTGTTCATTTCTCGTGTAAATGCATTAGCATGAAAGTATTGTGATAGAAAATTCTCGTTTGGGGAATTCAAGAAAATTGCTTTCCTAATTTAGGATCAATTTTTCTGGCCATCCCATGGATAGTTTATAAAGAATGAATCTCATCTGTTTTCTGGCAAAGAGTTATATATAAACTTTTAAAATCAAATTGCTAGTTTGTATTATTCAGATTCTCTATAGCCATAATTTTGGTCAATTTTATCTGTTACTCTCCTGAAAAGAAATATGTTTGCTTCCTACAGTGATTATAATTTTATCAGTTCTTTTTATATTTCTAATTTTTTTTTTTTTTTTTTTGAGAAGGAGACTCACCCTGTTGCCAGGCTGGAGTGCATTGGTGCAATCTCGTCTCACTGCAACCTCCAACTCCCTGCTTCAAGCGATTCTTCTGCCTCAGCCTCCCGAGTAACTGGGATTACAGGTGTGTGCCACCATGCCTGGCTAATTTTTGTATTTTTAGTAGAGATGAGGATTTCACCATGTTGGCCAGGATGGTCTCAATCTCCTGACCTCGTGATCTGCCTGCGTCGTTCTCCCAAAGTGCTGGGATTACAGGCGTGAGCCACTCTGCCGGGCCTGGTTTTTGTTTTAAACTTGTAGATTCGCATTTTCTTTGTAACTTTTTGTCATGAAATGTTGAGGAAAAGAACAGCAGACTGGCCGGGCGCGGTGGCTCACGCCTGTAATCCCAGCACTTTGGGAGGCCGAGGCGGGCGGATCACAAGGTCAGGAGATCGAGACCACGGTGAAACCCCGTCTCTACTAAAAATACAAAAAATTAGCCGGGCGCGGTTGTGGGCGCCTGTAGTCCCAGCTACTCGGGAGGCTGAGGCAGGAGAATGGCGTGAACCCGGGAGGCGGAGCTTGCAGTGAGCCGAGATCATGCCACTGCACTCCAGCCTGGGCGGCAGAGCGAGACTCCGTCTCAAAAAAAAAAAAAAAAAAAAAAAACAAAAAAAAAAACAGCAGACTGTCTTCTACCCACCTCCCTGCCTCCACCCCTAGTTCCTACATTCTAGCATCCTTAATTGTATCTGGAATTTTTCTGATGTCAGTGTCATCAAATGGTGTTGGATGACATTAAATTCCATGTCAACCCTCCCGAAACACGCCCCTGTCACTCCAGGGTTCATGTCTGGGACCCAGCGTTCTGTGTTTGGGCATTGCCACCTCCTGCCCACCTCAGAAGCACCCGCCACCTTCCTGATCTTTGTGTGTGGTGGGCACTTGGGGGGAATGTGTATGTTAGAATAGGCGGTCTGTGATCTATCACATTATTTTGCACGCCCAAAGTGTGTGCCAGGCTCAGTTCTCCATCCCCTCTGCTAGTACCATTTGGTTAGACACAGACAGAATCTCCCCCCACTCCCCTGCCGTGTGATCCACAGCTTACTGTTTTTTTCTGAAATAAGTGCTAATTGGTTTTTAATTCCACTTGGATTTTAATGCTGCCCACTGCAGCCTTGGTCCAGGAACACTGATCTGTTTGAAGAAATGTTCCTCAGGAGGAGGAATCGGCACTGCAGGGAGCTGGCAGGCTCCGTCCTTCCCAGCTCACCACAGTGGCCTCAGGCCCCTGCCAGCCACACGTGTCCCTTTGCCTCGGGCTCAGCGAGGGATGCTTTGCAATGACTTGCTCACGATGGCAAGGACAGGTTTGGACAGAGCTCCCTTTCCTCCATATGTGGAGAGCTACTGGGCCTCAGTTCATGGAAGCTGGAGGAATGTTACGAGCCCAGCGTGGAGCGGTGGGTCGCAGAGTCCTGATCTGAGATCCAGGAGCGTTCCTGTGGCTTCTGGATGACTCCTGCCATGCCCACCTCCCTCTGCACCGTCCATCTGGGACAGGCTCTGTTCTGTAGTCTGTTATGGGAGAGGCTGGATCCTGTCCTGCCAGCCATCTGGGATGGGGAGGTGATTTTGATCTGCCTCCACCCTCCTCCCCAGTGTTTTCTTCTCTCTAGAACACTGTTCAGAACTGTCCCACTCCAGGGCTGCCTCCAAAGACCCACACTCATTCATGCCCACTTATTCTGCGCATCTGCCCAGGCACTGAGGGAGGGGAAAGGCAGATGTGAGTCCGGCAGGTGGAAAACAGGAGTGCGTGGAGGCGTGGGGGTGGAGCAGCTCCTGCAAGGGCAGAACAACAGTGGAGCGGTTGGGAACACAGACTACTTCGGCGGACAGGCCCAGTTTCCACGGCTGGCTGGGAAATTTGGTGCAGGTGACCTCACCCCTCTGGACCTCAGTTTCATTAGGGCTGCCATCACAAAGTACCACACACCAGTAGCCTAAACAACAGAAACATATTGTCTCAGAGTTTAGGGGGCCAGAAGTCTGAGATCAAGGTCTGGGCTGGGGCTGGGTTTGTTCCTTCTGAGGTCTATCAAGAAGACTTTATCCCATACCCCTCCCCCAGCCTCTGGTGGTTTGTGGGCATTGTTGGCATTCCATGGCTTCTGCCGTAGCACCCTGATCTCTGCCCTCATCTTCATGTGGCATTCTCCCTGTGTGTCTACGTGGAAGTTTCCTGTTCTTTTTTTCTTTTTTTTTTTTTTTTTGAGACAGAGTCTTGCTCTGTCGCCCAGGCTGGAGTGCAATGGCACGATCTCAGCTCGCTGCAACCTCCGCCTCCCCGGGTTCAAGCAATTCTCCTGCCTCAGCCTCCTGAGTAGCTGGGATTACAGGCGCCCACCACCACGCCTGGCTAATTTTTGTATTTTTAGTAGAGACAGGGTTTCACCATGTTGGCCAGGCCAGGCTCACTCCTGACCTTGTGATCCGCCTGCCTCATGCTCCCAAAGTGCTGGGATTACAGGAGTGAGCCACCGCACCCGGCCGGAAATTTTCCCTTCTTATAAGGACACTAGTCATACTGGATTAGGGGCTCACCCTGCTTGATCCCAACTTCTGCAACAATCCTATCTCCAAATGAGGCCACATTCTGAAACACCAAAGGTTGGGACTTCAACACGTGAATTTTAGGGGGACACAGTTCAACTCATGATGGAAAAAAATAGCAATGATAATTACCCATATACTAGGGTTGTTAAACTTTAAAAAAATTTATTTATTTATTTAGAGACTGGGTTATGCAACTGGCTAATTTTTGTATTTTTGGTAGAGATGGGGTTTCACCATGTTGCCAAGGCTGGTCTCAAACTCTCGAGCGCAAGCAATCCACCCCCCTCTGCCTCCCAGTGTTGGGATTACAGGAGTGAGCCCTGGCGCCCAGCCACTTATGTTATGAATTCATATAAGTAAAGCCCTTAGCTCAGTTCCTGTAGCATAGTAAGTGCTCAGTAAATGTTAGTCTCATTAATGGGTTCTGATGGCCTCATCTCTTTTTTTTTTTTTTTTTTTTTTTGAGACAGAGGCTAGCTTTGTCACAAGGCTGGAGTGCAGTGGCACGATCTAGGCTCACTGCAACCTCCGCCTCCCGGGTTCAAGCGATTCTCCTGCCTCAGCCTCCCAAGTAGCTGGGATTACAGGCATGTGCCACCATACCCAGCTAATTTTTGTATTTTTAGTAGAGATGGAGTTTCACCATATTGGCCAGGATGGTCTCAATCTCCTGACCTCAAGTGATCCACCCACCTCGGCCTCCCAAAATGCTGGGATTACAGGCCTGAGCCACCACACCCGGCCATCCTCATCTCTTAATGGGACAATTGCAGTCCTGATTAGCTCACTGCTTCTATTCTTGCCTCCTCTATTCCATTTCTGATTTTCATTCCAAAACCAGAAATGAAATCATGTGATATACCCCATGTGTAAAGCCTTCAGTGGTTTCCCATTTCTAGCATTCAGGGTCTTTGAGCCTCAGGTAAAAGAAAACCAAACCCAAACTGGCCAAAGGACATGAAGATAACATGATTGAAGTTCAGGGGTAAGCTGCTTTATGTGCAGCTTGAGCCAGAGCTCAGATAATATTATTACCAATGCTAGGTTTTTCTCCTTGATCTCCCAAGTTGTTTCCAGTCTCAAATTGGTTGTCCTCTGATAGTTATGATTGCAACAACTCTAGCCTGACATCAGGTCCGGTGGAAAAAGAGAGAGTGAGTTTTTTTTTTTTTTTTTTTTTCCTTGTGGAAGCTTCTGCAAAAGTTCTGAAACTCACTGTGAGCTGGCTTGGGTCATGTGTCCAGCTGTTAACCATTGCTATGACCAGGGAGGGAAGGTGGTCAATTGGCTTAGTTAGGCCTGGGTCAGGTGTGGAACCCCATAGACACATCATGTCCCGAAACTGGATTGCAAATGAAAATAGCGTTATTTTTTAGGAACAGAGACAATGGCTGCTAGTAGGGAACAAATCAATTACTCTCTAATATGCTCCAGTACTTACAATAACTTTCAAAAATCCTGACCTGGAATGGTGGCACATGCCTGTAGTTCCAGCTACTAGGGAAGCTGTGGTGAGAGGATCACTTGAGCCTGGGAGTTCAAGGCTGCAGTGAGCCATGATCATGCCACTACACTCCAGCCTCGGCAGTAAAGAGAGACCCCATCTCTGTTAAAAAGAAAAAAAGAAAAGAAAAAACCCTTATGGGCCAGGTGTGGTGGATCACCTGAGGTCAGAAATTTGAGAGCAGCCTGGCCAACGTGGTGAAACCCTATCTCAACTAAAAATACAGAAGTTAGCCAGGCATGGTGGTGGGTGCCTGTAATCCCAGCTACTTGGGAGGCTGAGGCATGAGAATTATTTCAGCCGGGAGCTGGAGGTTGCAGTGAGCTGAGATCATGCCACTGCACTCCAACCTGGGTGACAGAGTTAGACTGTGTCTAAAATAATATAATAATAATAAAAAATCAAAAACAAAAACAAAAATCCTTATCATGGCTTATAAGGTCCCACGCGATGCAGCCTTGCCAATCTTGCTTACTGCACACCAGCCAGTCTTTCATATTCATTTCTCAAATACGCCACACTTTCCTCCGGCCTTTGTGTGTGCCCTTCCCTATGCCTGAAATACTTTTCCTGACTGCTTGTCTTCTAGCCTTCTCCTTCTTATCCAGATCTTAGCCTAAATGTCAAGTCCTCAAAGAGGCCCTTCTGGGCTGTCCTGAATGTAAACTAGGCCCCTTGTTATTCCTGCCTGGCAAAGCTTCATAGCAGTTATCATAATATTTAATTACACGTTATGTTTGTCTTCACATGTTTAATGCCCGTCTTCCTCACGGGGCTGGCTGTGAGTCCCAGGAGGTCAAGCCCAGACCTGTTACTTATTTATTTTTTTTGCTTTGCGTTGCATCCCCAGTACCTACTAGGTGTGCAAAACAAAACAAAAAACCTTTATTAAATGAATGTGGTTGAAATAGAATCATTACTCATTTAAAATTCTGGTTAGTTTGTCATTGAACTAGAGCAGGGAACAAAGTCCAGCTGGAAGTTTTTAAAACCCTGGCAGTGAAATTTCACAGTGAAAATGTTACTCATAAGTTAAATGGATCCATAACTGCAGCCATATTTTTCTAGGCTGGTTGGTATTAGTGATAACCCAAAATGACTTTCCTTTTGGAGTCTTGGGGAGTGGAGATGGTACATCTCCCAACAATAAAAACTTCACGTTAAGTGGAGTACTACGATTAACACACATTTTTAATTAGCCTCTTAGTCACCTCCTATCTGAACAGGCCAGGACAGGCATTTTAATACTTGGTTATTGGACTGCCTCTAAGGAACTCTCCCGTGCTGTAGATACGATTCTGAATCTCTGCAGTTTGTCAAGGTTCCTGCAGCTGGAAGCCGTTTTCCAGGCCGCTCTCTTCTCACTAAAGCCATAGTTCTTTCTTCTCACTAAAGCCATCTGTTCAGGCTCCGTGCAGAGGGAAGAGGTCCCTGAACTGGCATGACTGCAAAGGCGGTCGAACCCTCCTCTCCTGCAGGAGGTGGCAGGCATGGAGGCTGTGCTGTGGATGGGCAGTGCATCTCAGAAGAGTTAGCTTCAGCAGTCATCAGGTAAAGCAAACATGCTAGAGAGTCACTACCACCTTCACATTCTAAAGATGTCAGGTATTAGTCAGGTATAGGTTTGGCTGCTGTAACAGACCCAGGATAGCAGTGGCTTAAATGAGAGGGCAGTTTATTTCCCTCCTGTGAAACAGTTTGAGAGTGAGCAGCCCAGGCCCCTGCCATCTTGTTGCTCCCTGTTCCTGGGGTGTTTCTTTCATCTGCATGGTCCAGAATGATTCTCCGTCGTTGCCATGTGTGCAGCCTGGCCCGTGGTGGGGAGGATGTAAAAGGAGGGGTTATACCTCTTCTTTTTCAGGCAGTTTTTTTTTTTTTTTGAGATATAATTTATAAGTGTTAAAATTTGCCCCCCCTTTTTTTCCTCCCCCACTTCCCCTGCTTTTCTTTCTTTTTCTTTTTTTCTTTTTTTTTTGGAGAATGGAGTCTCACTGTTGCCCAGGCAGGTCTCAAACTCCTGGGCTCAAGTGATCCTCCTGTCTCTGCCTCCCTAAGTGCTGGGAGTACAGGCGTGAGCCACTGCACCTGGCATATTTGCCCTTTTAAAACATTTGGTGATTTTTCAGTGTATTTTCCAGGCTCTTTTACTGTTGTAACAATCTATTTGCAGAACATTTTCACCACCTCAAAAAGAAACCCTGAACCCATTCCCCCTTCTCTGATTCCTCCCTGTGATTTCCCCGTCCCTGCATCCCCTGGCACCACTAATCTTTCTGTCTCTGTCGATTTGCCTGTTCTGGACATTTCATGTAATTGGAATCATGCAGTGTCCATTTCTGTCTGGCTTCTTTCATTGAGTGTCATGTTTTTTGTTTTTGTAAAGACAGAGTCTTGCTCTTTCGCCCAGGCTGGAGTGCAGTGGCGCGATCTAGGCTCACTGCAACCTCCACTTCCCAGGTTCAAGCAGTTCTCCTGCCTCAGCCTCCTGAGTACCTGGGATTACAGGCGTGTGCCACCATGCCCAGCTAATTTCTTTTGTATTTTATTAGAGACGGGGTTGCCCAGGCTGGTCTTGAACTGAGCGTAGGCAGTCCGCCTGCCTCAGCCTCCCAAAGTGCTGAGATTACAGGCATGAGGCACCACGCCCAGCCTCAGTGTCATGTTTTTAAGGTTCACCCATGTTGTGCACGAATCAGTACTTCATTCCTTTTTGGGACGGATAATATTCTGTTGTACGGATAGACCACATTTTGCTTTTCCAGGCATCAGCTGATGAACCTTTGGGTTGTTTCCACGTTTTAACTCTAATGAATAATACTGTAAACATTCATATATAAGTTTTTGTGTAAAGATATTTTTCAGTTCTCTTGGATATCTACATAAGAGTGGAGTTACTAAGTCATGTGGTAACTGTGTTTA
The DNA here is from genome assembly GCF_037993035.2 of Macaca fascicularis. Lineage (NCBI taxonomy): Eukaryota > Metazoa > Chordata > Mammalia > Primates > Cercopithecidae > Macaca > Macaca fascicularis. The sequence goes on from NC_088393.1 coordinate 45,017,988, forward strand.
ACTTCTTTAGAAATAAGAAAGAGATACCTAGTGTGTGTGTGCGTCATGAACCCTTTGACACCTTTTGCTTACAGTTGTGTTTTTACATCCTAAAATGTAGGATGACAAAGGCAACTAATTGTCTTAAAATGTAGTTTTTGAAATACGAAGATAAATTTGTGACATAGTGTGGCAAAATCCATTGGCGGATCTAACAACCATAATTCCAAAGTAACAAAGGGCATAAGTGCTATTTTGAGATGTTTGTAAGAACTGTGAGCTGGGTGTGGTGGCTCATGACTATAATCCCTGTGCTTTGAGAGGCCGAGGTGGGAGGATCACTTGAGGCCAGGAATTCGAGACCAGCTTGGGCAGCATATTAAAACCGCATCTCTACAGAAAATTTAAAAACTTAGCCAGGCATGGTAATGTGCTAAAATGTGTCCTGTAGTCCCAGCCACTTGGGAGACTGAGGCGAGAGGATCCCTTGAGTCCAGGATTTTGAGGCTGCAGTGATCTGTGATCGTGCCACTGCACTCCAGCCTGAGCCGGAGAGTGAGACCCTGCCTTAACAAAATAAACCAACAGCCGGGCGCGGTGGCTCAAGCCTGTAATCCCAGCACTTTGGGAGGCCGAGACGGGCGGATCACGAGGTCAGGAGATCGAGACCATCCTGGCTAACACGGTGAAACCCCATCTCTACTAAAAAATACAAAAAACTAGCCGGGCGAGGTGGCGGGCGCCTGTAGTCCCAGCTACTCGGGAGGCTGAGGCAGGAGAATGGCCTAAAACCTGGGAGGCGGAGCTTGCAGTGAGCTGAGATCCGGCCACTGCACTCCAGCCTGGGTGACAGAGCAAGACTCTGTCTCAAAAAAATAAAAAAAAATAAAAAAAAATAAACCAACAAAACTGCAATGTGATGATGATACCTGTGGTTTCTGTTGGTAACAAATTCATAAGCACGAAAACGACTATAGTTTGCCTATATTCCTAATTGAAGAAAATGCTGAATTTCAGTTAGAGATTACTGAAATAAAGAGGTAATTCTGCCCCCTTCCCCCCAAATTAATGGAGCTCCTGAATTCTATCCTGCTTCAAAGAGCATGACCCAGAAGTTGCACACATTTCCTTCACTTCTTCCCTGTGATCCCGATTAGTTACATGGTGACACCTAGCTGCAAGGGAGGCTGGGAAATGTAGTCCTCATTCAAGTCAATCACATGCCTGGCTAAAATGTAGGGGTTCCGTTATTAAAGGAAAGGGAGGAGGATGGGTATTGGGGGACAAGAAGTCGATACTGTACTACACTACACCCCCTGCAGCCACTTTCTCACCCAGGTCAAAACACGTGTTCTTCTGATAAGCACCTGCCAGAGGAGTTAGTTTGGCTTTCGGGACCATGGTGTATGAAAAAAGAAGTGCTTTTTTTTTGTTTGTTTGTTTTTTTGTTTTTTTTTTTTTAGGTGGAGTCTTGCTCTGTCTCCCAGGCTGGAGTGCAGTGGCGTGATCTCGGCTCACAGCAACCTCTGCCTCCCAGGTTCAAGTGATTCTCCTGCCTCAGCCTCCCAAGTAGCTAGGGTTATAGGCACACGCCACCATGCCCGGCTGATTTTTTATCTTAGTAGAGACGGGGTTTCACCATATTGGCCAGACTGGTCTGGAACTCCTGACCTCAGGTGATCCACCCACCTTGGCCTCCCAAAGTGCTGGGATTATAGGCGTGAGTCACCATGCCTGGCCAAAAAAAAAAAAAAAAAAAGTTCATCTTGAAGCACCAGAACGCCTCTCAGAGTGGTGAGCTGCTCGCATGATGAAGAACCGAGCCTGCCTGAGGGAGTAGTGTATGCCTGCCCCCCATCCCACACTCACACCAGAGGAAATGCTCAGAAAGTGGAATGCTGGGCATCTGTTCTGCTTAAATTACTTGGCCTTAGCAGTGAGGGCTAAGGGGATCCTAGTTGATTTCTACGAGGTAAACATTTGATACAACCTCTCTCTGCCTTTTTACTGTGCACTAAGATGTGTGGTTGGCTTCTCAGATGACTGGATGGTGATGCTGTATTGAAACTCTTGATTCTAAGTGTCAGAATCCACTGTCGATCACCCAAGGCGGAAGAGGGATTGATGTGTAGGCCTGAAGTCCCAGGAAGATCAGTAACAGACAGTGGGCAGCTCAGCCATCTGGCAGCAAATTAACAGGACATGGGCAGCCCAGAGGCAAAGAGACTTCCCCATTGTCTTGGTTATAGAGGTTGAAGGGCATGATGCTGATCTAACACTGGTAACAACTGGACTTTATTGAGCACTTCCTGGTTGCCTGGCAGTATTCGTTTTACAACAACCTTATGAGATGGGTCCTGCCATACCCTACTTTCCTGATGTGTAGGGACTCATCGACCTCTTCAAGATCATATAGTTACTTATTTGTGTCTGGACGTGATGGCTTACACCTGTAATCCCAACACTTTGGGAGGCCGAGGCAGGAGGATAACTTGAGCCAGGAGTTCAAGGTCAACCTACGCAACATAGTGAGATCCCATCTCTACAAAAAAATTAGCCGGGTGCAATGGTGCGTGCCTATAGTCCCAGCTCCTCAGGAGGCTGAGGTGGGAAGATCACTGGAGCCTGGGAGGTCGAGGTTGCAACAGCAAGCCATGATTGTGCCACTGCACTCCAGCCTGAACAGTAGAGTGAGACCCTGTCTCCCCCCCCCCCCGAAAAAAGGAAAGTACAAGTATTGATTCATGGCGGCGGTGGGGTTTGAACAGAGGCTGGTTCTAGCTGGTACTGTCATGAGGGCGGAGGGTGAGATGCAGGAGCAAAAGGCTTGAAAGCCTGGACAGAGGAGTTTGTGTTTACCTTCACGCTTTCATTTCGTGAGTCTTTATTATTGATGATGACTTTTGAGTTGACGTGATTGTGCCATCCCAGCCTCCCCTCCCTCTGTTCTAACACCCGGTGGTACACACCCCTCCCCAGCACCACCGTCAGACCCACAGGTGGCTCTCATGGAATCTCTCCATTCCCCATTATTCTAGGCCAGCCCTTCTCCCTTGTCCTAGTTTTAAACATGAATTTATAAAAAGTAGTTAATTTGTGGCCATGTGCTGTGGCTCACGCCTGTAATCCCAGCACTTTGGGAGGCCGAGGCGGGCAGATCATGAGGTCGGGAGATTGAGACCATCCTGGCTAACACGGTGAAACTCCACCTCTACAAAAAATACCAAAAAACAGTAGTTAATTTGTTGCTCAGCAAGTCTATACGGTGCCTACCAGGCTCCAGATCTGGGCTGCTGGACACAGGAACATCGTGAAGCAAATCCCTGCCATCGTGGAGCTGACAGCCTGGAGGGACCCAAGAGACTCAGGCGTTCAACAGATAACGTCAAAGTCCCAACTGCAGCTGTGATACATACCAAACAGGAAACATACAGGGAGCAAGGAGAGCATATTTAATGTGCGGAACCCAGGGCCTGACCCAGGGACCGGGAGGGAGGATGGCAAGGAGGGCTTCTCGAGGAGGTGCTGTGTAGGCCGAACCTAGAGCGGAATGGCAGCAGAGAGGGAGCGGAGCACCTCCGGGGGGAGCTGGAAAGCCTTAGACACGTCGCCTTAGTCCTCACTCCCGCTGAACTCTGAGGAGACGGCTGCAAGTCGAGACTCCCCACCTACCAGCACGTCACAGTGTGTCCAGGCTCAGGGTCCCCATCTGTAAGATGGGAGCGATATTGGTCATGGTGCCCAGTTCATTGGTGGATATCCCTGGTGGATTAAATGAGTTACTATATGTAAAACTTTAGAACAGCTCCTGGCCTCTGGCAAGGGCTCTATAAGTTTAATTAGTCATTAAAATTTGTATGTTATAGGTCTAAAAACAGCTAATAGAAAATCACCCCACCCAGGCCAGAATCCAAGTTAGAGAACTGCTTGAGAGGGACTGCCAGACACACAGACTTGGTTGTGGGAGTCAGGGGTGCAGCCAGAAATGGGGGGTTGGCCGGGCACCGTGGCTTACACCTGTAATCCCAGCACTTTGGGCGGCCAAGGCAGGAGGATCACTTGAGGTCAGGAGTTCAACACCAGCCTGGCCAACATGTTGAAACCCCATTTATACTAAAAATAACAAAAATTAGCCACGTGTGGTGGTGGGCACCTGTAATCCCAGCTACTTGGGAGGCTGAGGCACGAGAATCACTTGAACCCAGGAGGCGGAAATTGCAGTGAGCTGAGATCGCACCAGTGTACTCCTGCCTGGGTGACAGAGCAAGGCTCTGTCTTAAAAAAAAAGAAAAAAGAAAAAGAAATGGGGAGTTGGTCTCAGGGAGTGCTGTCCTGGAAGGGATTTCCTTGGGTTTTCATCCTGCTGTACATCTCTTACTGTGTTTCTCTTCCCGGGATGGAAAGATGGCAGCTCTTGGAGATGCAGGCTGCCCCTGAGTGCCCTGATCACTGACTCCACCTTGTAAAATATTTGTAAGATGCCCCTGCATTGTTGCACTTGGAAGCAGTGCCGGCCAGTCTGGCAGAAAGTGTGAAACCAAGTAAGTGATCTGCTTTATCAATCGGGGTTCTTGGGTTGCAAGCAACAGAAATCAACTTAGGCCACCTGAGGCCCTAAAAGGGGCGAGCAGCTCTGGGATGTCTCTCAGTGGATATTCTTGGGCACTTTTTTAGGGCCCTGCCACCCCAGGGGCTGGGGAGGCAGTGGAGGGTAGCAGTGAAGCACTTAGACTCTGCAGCCAGCCTCCTGGATGAGAATCCCAACCTCACCCCTTATTCATAAGCATCTCAAGCTTTCTGTGCATCAGTTTGTCAGCTGTAACATGGGAATGAGAACCAGAGGGTTGCTATGAGGATTCAGTAAGTTGATACTTGAGACGTGTTGAGAACAGTGCCTAGTGTAGAATATGTGGCTAGATATATACTAGCTGCTATTATTTTTATGTAATTGCTGTGGTTATTACCATTATTATTATTTCTTTGAGATGGGGTCTCTGTCACCCAGGCTAGAGTTCAGTGGCACAAACACGGCTCACTGCAGCCTCAACCTCTTGGGTTCAGGCGATCCTTCCACCTCAGCCTCCTGTGTAGCTGGGACTATAGGCGTGTGCTACCATTCCTGCCTAATTTTTTGTATGTTTTTGTAGAGACAGAGTCTTGCCATGTTGCCCAGGCTGGTCTTGAACTTCTGGGCTCAAGCAGTACACTCACCTGAGCCTCCCAAAGTGCTGGGATTACAGGCATGAACACCTCCCAACCTAGCCTACCATTATTATTTCTATTTTATTTTAAAATTTTATTTTTTTGAGATGGAGGCTTGCTCTGTTGCCCAGGCTGGAGTGCAGTGGTGTGATCTCGGCACATTGCAATCTTTGCCTCCTGGGTTCAGGTGATTCTCTGCCTCAGCCTCCCAAGTAGCTGGGACTATAGGCGTGTACCACCACACCCAGTTAATTTTTGTATTTTTAGCAGAGACAGGGTTTTGCCATGTTAGCCAGGCTGGTCTCGAACTCCTGACCTCAGGTGATCCGGAGGTCCTGCCTTGGCCTCCCAGAGTGCTGGGATTACAGGCATGGGCCACTTCGCCCGGCCTCATTATTATTTTTATTGGCAGCTTGAAATTGAAATCCCTGAACAAGAGGCAGCCATTAGCCCAGTTTGGATCGGGTGGGTGGGCAGGTCCCATGATTGGCAGTCCCTCCCGACCCCCCACAGAACTAGGAGGAATGAGGGAGAAATAGTTGTCCCCAGGGAAAGTGGGCTGCTGTCACCAGAAGTTGGGGCAGAGACTCCAGGCTCCAGGCAGGCCCAGAGCACCCATGTCCTCCAGGCTCAGTAATTGGACCCAACAAATGTTGGTTACTTCCCTGCTTTGTGCCATGGGCTCTGCTGAGCACAGAAGACACACAAGGGACAGTGACTTGCACAGTCTCCTCCTCACAAGCCCTGTAGTCCAAAAATTGAGGGTCCTGGTTAAAACTAAATGCCTAGAACAGTGCCTGGCCTATAGGAGCTCCTTCATAAATGTTTCCTGAATGAATAAACACACAGGGAAGTGCGAGAGTTTTATGGAACACACAACCGAAGCATCCCACTAGTTATTTTAAAGAAACCCATGTTTGTACCTTTAGCCTCCAGGATGAGGTTCAGAGGGGTGTCCAAGCACCCAGTAGGTGTTTACTAAATGGGGACTAAATTATCTCATAGGTGCATGAGATAATTTAGTCCTGCAGCCTGCCCAGTGTGACAGTTGAGGGCAGACCCAGAGTTGGGGAGCTGGCTGCCTTCTTTGTTGAACCGGATGTGCAGACGTGGCTCCAGGATGCATCTCTGTGGAATGCAGTTGCTAATACAAATGAGCCTCCTCACGTCACAAGGCATCTATTCTGTGGACAGTTGGGTGATGGGCCGTGGGACTGGGCGGGCTCTCTACGGGAGTTTCAGAGCCACATGTTTAGGGCCTTCCTTTGGAGAGGGACTTTTCCCCATGAATGACTCTTAATAGCAAAGATAATAAGAGCCACCGCTTTCCAGGTGCCTGGAACTGTGCAAGGGAATTAACCCATGGAATCCTCACAGTGGCCCATGAAGCCCGTATATGATCCCCATTGTGCTGAGGCTCAGAGAGGGAAAATAACTTCCCTGTTGGGTGCACAGCAAGCAAGGAATCGAGGTGGGATTCTGGCCGTGGTCTCTTGCTCCAAAGCTTCGGTTTGTCCTTCTATACCATGCACAGCCTGTTTTCTCTCTCTACTATTAAGTTTAAAACAATATTATTTGTATTAATTTGCACACAGTACAATATTTAAAAATAAAAAGTCAGACCAGGCACGGTGGCTTACACCTGTAATCCCAACACTTTGGGAGGCTGAGGCAGGAGGATCACTGGAGTCCAGGAGTTCCAGACTAGCCAGGACAACATAGTGAGACCCTGTTTCTACAAAAAATTTAAAAATTAGCTGGGCACGGTGGCTCAGGGCTGTAGTCCCAGCCACTCGGGAGGCTGAGGTGGGAGGATCTGCTTGAGTCCAGGAGGTTGAGGCTGCAGTGAGCTGTGATTGCACCACTGGACTCCAGGCTGGATGACAGAGACCCCGTCTCAAAAACAAAACCAGAAAAAGGCAGTTTCCCTTCCACACCCAAACCCTCCACAGAAGCAGCCACTGTGACCTGTTTCTTACATCTCCTTTCAGAAGTCATGTGTACAGGCAGATCTGTAAACACGGCAGCCAGGCTCAACATTAAGGGTGGCCAGCTGTAGCCTGCCGGCCAAATCCAACTCGCTGCCGGTTTTTGTATGGCCAGGGAGCTAAAAATGGGTTTCACATTTTTAAAAGGTTAAAAAAATTAAAACGATTTCATGTCACGTAAACCTATATGAAATTTAGGTTTCGCCAGACGCGGTGGCTCACGCCTGTAATCCCAGCACTTTGGGAGGCCAAGACGGGTGGATTACCTGAGGTCAGGAATTTGAGACCAGCATGGCCAACATGGTGAAACCCTGGCTCTACTGAAAAAAAATACAAAAATTAGCTGGGCATGGTGGCGCATGCCTGTAATCCCAGCTACTTGGGAGGCTGAGGCAGGATTATTGCCTCTGCCCAGGAGGCAGAGGTTGCAGTGAGCTGAGATCGTGCCACTGCACTCCAGCCTGGGCGACAGAGCCAGACTCTGTCTCAAAAAAAAAAAAAAAAAAAAAAAATTTAGGTTTCAATGTCTATAAATATTTATTGGAACACAGCCACGCCCATTTCATTGTGTATTGTCTGTGGCTGTTCTCACGCTGTAGTGGCAGAATTGAGCAGTTGCAACAGAGACAAGTGTGACCCATTCCCCCCAAACCTGCAATATTTGCTCTTTGGCCCTTTACAGAAGAAGTTTGCTGATCCCTGCGCTACACACTTTCCTTGAGCAATGTGCATTGGAAAGACGGTCAGCTCTCAGCACTTTCCTTGCATTCTAACTGTGCTGCCCAAAAGCAGAGCCCAGCTGCAAGCCGTGGGCATGTCCAGGTGTGGCTGGCGGTGGGTCTGTTGGTACCTCCACGTACACCTCGCTGAGTGTTTCTTAGGCCCTGGCTGCGTGGCAGGCCACTGGCTGGGAGCCAGAGCAGGTCTAGGCCTGCCCTCGGGAATCCACAGGCTGGTGGGTGGGGAGAGTCAGGCAGTATCGGGCAGTCCTGTGGAGGGATGTATTCGGGCCTGCTCTCACAGGCCTTCCCTGACCCTCTCCCCATCACTCCCACTCTGTTTTTATTTGTGGCACTTAAAAAAAATAGGTTATGCATTTATATGCTTCAAAATCAATTCTGTGTGGATGTGTGAACGGTCTCTGTCCTCCACTCCTCTCCCTGCCCACTTTGTTCCTTTTCCCCTTACATAATGATTTGTATTTTCCCTTGGGTATCCATCTAAGGTATCATTATATCAATACAAGCAAATATGGATATGTATTTTTGTCTTCTCCTTCCTTCTTCGACAAAAGGTAGCCTACTTAGTACTCTGTTGTGCACTTCGCGAATGTTTACTGAACAGCACACCCTGGAGATCTCTCTTATTTTAGTGTTCTGGTGGAAACTGAAGGATGGGTAGGAACTAATAAGGCACAAAGGAAAGGTGTATGCTGGGGTCGGGGGAGCATGAGGAAGAGCATTCTAGGCAGAGGGAACAGTGTGAATGGCGTGTGTCCAGGTTCCAGGGAGCATGGCTCCCTCCAGAGCAGGGGGAAGGCCTGGGAGGCTGAGGCCAGGGAGGAGGGGGCCAGTCAAGGCATGAAGGTTCAGCAAGGCCTGATGGTCAGTGGAGGAATCGTGCCCTTAATTCTGGGCACACCCGGGTGTGGGGTTCTGCTCTGTTTCCTTCCATGCCCTGATTTCTGTGTGGCCAAGTACACTTGGCCGTCATCACATGTGACCAAGGAGAGACCGAGAATGTCCTCTAGAGCGGGTTATTGGGACTCTGGTTAATGATGGAAGAGTTTCTCCTGTGAGCTGCTCTCGAGAAGTGTGACCTGGTGTCTGGGAGGTTTCAGGCCTGTACCTCCTGCCTCCTCAGTTCTTTCTAGTCATGGGACACGGGACACGTCCCATCAGTTCTCACCTTTTCAGTGGACACAGTCGTGGTGCCCAGTACAGGCATTGTTTGGAGGGTAACGCATGCACCATGCTGAGTTCCAAGTTGGCCACATAGTGAGTGCTCAAGATTTGATGGAGATGACTTTGGTTCTTTTTATAGGGCTGGTGTGGGCTCATGGTTTGTTAGTATAACTCATGATTAGAGGTTTGGGGAGTCGATGCAGTGGCTCATGCCTGTAATCCCAGCATTTTGCGAGGCTGAAGCGGGAGGACTGCTTGAGGCCAGGAGTTCAAGACCAGCCTGGAGAATACAGCAAGATTCCCACCTCTACAAAAAATGAGCCAGGTAGTGGCACATGACTGTAGTCTCAGCTACTCAGGAGGCTGAAGTGGGAGGATCACTTGAGCCCAGGAGGTCGAGGCTGCAGTGAGCTATGCTTGTGCCACTGTACTCCAGTCTGGTGACAGAGGGAGACCCTGTCTCAAAAAAAAAACCAGAGTTTTGGTTTGGTTTGCTCACCTGAGTTCTAATACCTGCTCTGTTACTTCTTGTTCATGTTGAGCAGGTTACTTAACCTCTCTCTACTTGATTTTTGTCAGTTGCAAGCGAAAGTGGTAATACTTGCCTCTTGGTCCTGTGGATGCCGGCAATTATTGTTATTCCTATTATTTCATAGCCTCCACTGTACAGTGTTGTCAGATGACTCAGTGCCGGTGGTAGCAGCGTTGCCATCATTTCAATAGCAGTGCCCTTCGTTAGCTGTGACACCTCACCTTTTCTGCAGGACACCTTCCCGCAAATCCTTTCCTGTCAAAGGGTTTGGGTAGAGTTGCTCCTTGAGTATTTAGGAAAGGAAGCCCTGGAGGAGAAGATTGTCTCTTTAGTCCCTTTATGAGTCATTGACCATAAAAAGTCACGTGACCACAAGTACCTGCAGGGAAGGGTGAGAGATGGAGAATTTTCCCAGTTGCCTCCTGCACAGAATATAAATATCACCACCACAGCCCTGTGCAGTACGTATTCGTGAGCACGTTAATCCATCTCGCCATCAGAGAGGCTGGCTCCAGCATCTTACGCATGTCCACGTTGTGGTCAGCTTGCAAGAAGTCACCCGTGGTATGTGGCAAAACAGCTGGACTCCCGACATAAAGTGCTGGAAGGAAGACTATGAGGGACACAGTTGTAAAGGCTCTCGAGTATCTGTCTAATCAGAGAAACAATTTAATGTCCCAGATCAAAGTCGAGAGGCAGGCTCTGGGAACTGGGCTGTGAGCAGCCAGAGAAAGGCAGCAGAACCGGTTTCTTCAGGGCAGGTCTCTTACCTGCTTGTCTAATGCCCAGTGGACACTCCATTGGCTCCCAGAGGCCTTCCTGGTCATCTCTTCCCTCTGGCTGGGTCCTTGATCTTTGCAGATGGCTGTGTCCCCTGGGGCCAGGGAGCACCTACTGTGTGCCTAGTGCTGTCCAAGGTACTGGAGATAATCATAGGTAATGTTCTTTGAGCGCTCACCGTGTGCTTGATGTTGCAGTTACTTGGGTGAACCCATGTAATCCTTGCAGCAGCCCTATGAGGTGGACAGTGTCGGGTCCATTACAGATGTGGAGACAAGCCCAGGGCTGCTATGTCACTTGCCCAAGGTCACATAGCTAGTTGGGGCAGCCTCTGCCGTCTGGATCAAAGCCTGCCACGTAAATGGCTCCAGCGTTTGCAGGCCACATGCACGTCTTCAGAGCTTTCTCCGTAATGGACTCTTTCGGAAGACCCTGGCCTCCAAGGGTTGTATAGTGGCTTATGGCTCTCCCAGTTAACGGTGCTTATGAATGTGGCTGTGGAGGGCGAGCGGCTGGGGCTGAACAACGTGGGCTTTCCCACTGTGACCTCTGGCAGCCAGAAAAAGGGACAGGGGTCAAGCAGGGGCATCTTTGTCCACTCTTAGCTCCTCCTGCCTATTCAGGACCCACCCTACAGGTTCCTGTGGCCTCCCCGGGGTGTCTTCCTGGGGTCAAGGCTTCTCTGGCACGCATACCATGGTGCCCTTGCCCCTCTACCCCGACATCCCGGCCAGGCCATGTTGAAATTGCCTTTTCGTTCGTTAGTCCCTCTATGCAAAATGTTGGGAGGGCAGGGGCCTTGCATCTACTTCCCTTGGCCCAATCCTGGCTGTGCAGTAGGTTTTAAAAACACGTCTGAACAAATGAGTAAATAAATGACTCATGTGACTCAACTAACATCTAAACAGAACTTAACTTGCCATATCTTCTGGGCACATGCCGCATCTGGGCTAGAGAGGCAGCGGAGGGTGGTAGTTGAAAGCCAACCCTGGAGGCACGTGCTGGGAGTTCAAATCCAGTTCTGTCGCTTACTTGCTGGGTGACCTCGGACAAGGGACCGCACCTCTCAGGACCTCAGTTTTCTCATCTGTTAAGTGGGATAATGGTAGGGCCTGCCCCACGGAGCAGTTGTGAAGGTTACATGAGTTGCAATGTTAAAGCATCTGGCACAGGCACTGGCTTAAGAGTTAGCTGCTTGGCCAGGCGCGGTGGCTCACGCCTGTAATCCCAACACTTTGGGAGGCTGATGCGGGTGGATCTCGAGGTCAGGAGATCGAGACCATCCTGGCTAACACGGTGAAACCCCCGTCTCTACTAAAAATGCAAAAAATTAGCCGGGCGTGGCGGCGGGTGCCTGTAGTCCCAGCTACTTGGGAGGCTGAGGCAGGAGAATGGTGTGAACCTGGGAGGCGGAGCTTGCAGTGAGCCGAGATCGCGCCACTGCACTGCAGCCTGGGTGACTAAGTGAGACTCCGTCTCAAAAAAAAAGAAAAAAAAAAAGTTAGCTGCTGCTCCTAGGCACTGTGCGGTGGTGTTAACCGTGAAGAGTAATCGGGTCTTAGCCTTAGGTATGTGGAGAGCCGGCTCAGTTCCAGGGGAGGTGATACTCACCACGTGAGCCTAAGAAACAGTGATTTCATCCAAAAAAGATTGCTCAGCCCTGGCATGGTGGCTCATACCTGTAATCCTAGCACTTTTGGGAGGCTGAAGTGGGTGGATGACTTGAGCTTAGGAGTTCGAGACCACCCTGGGCAACATGGTGAAACCCCATCTGTACAAAAAACACAAAAATTAGCTGGGCGTGGTGATTTGCATCTTGAGATCTCAGCTACTCAGGAGGCTGAGGTAGGAGGATAACTTGAGCCTGGGAGGCAGAGGTTGCTAGTGAGCCAAGATCACACCACTGCACTCCAGCCTGGATGACTGAGCAAGACCCCATCTCTTTAAAAAAAAAAAAAAAAAAAAATTGCTCAGCACTGATGAGGAATTGCAGCTCTAACCCTGATCAGCAAGCTTGCTTAACACAGGCGTGATTCGAGTGGGGATTTTTGGAGTTGCACGAAACTATGTGTTCTTTGTGGGAGAAGTTGGGAGAAAGACCCAGCCCAGCTGAATCTCCTGAGAACAATGAGGCACTTTTTGCAGATACGCTGTCCTTCCAGTCTCAGGGAGCGCTGTGTGAGCCCTCTGCAGGGCGGGGCAGTGAGGCGGTTAAGGGCTGGATTCCATCCTTACTAATGTGTGACCTTGGGCAAGTAACACCAGGCACAGTCAGTGAGAAAATCAGTAAATCAAATTCACTCTGAGTATAGAATAGAGATAAAATACATAGAAGTAACATAACAGGTAGAGTGAGAAGAAACATACATCTAGTAGGATTTCCAGAAATAAAGCTAGAAGGGGTGGTGGGGAGGCAATATTAGAACTAATGCTAAAAATGTGCCATAATTGAAGACTTGAATCTCAATGCTGAAAACTCACAATGAGTGCCAAGCAGAGACTGGATAAAAAGAAATCCCCTAGATAGATTATTGGGAGGCTGCAGAACATTAAGGATAAAGAGAAAACCTTGGAAACTAGCAGACTAGGCGAGCGCAAGTAACAAACCATCCCTAATCCTAGGTGTTCATTTCTACAAAATGAGGAAAAGAACAAGTTACAATGTGACCAGCTTACTAATGAGCTTGGAACTAGTAAAGATCTTTTTGCATAGGTCCTGACACATAACAAGTGTGCATTAAATGTTAGCTGCCTTACTGTTGGTGTCATAAATGTTGATGACAACAATAGTGATTGTTCTGTAGGCTGCTGTGGAGTATGGCTGGTACTCCACAGATGCCTCTCATGCAGGCAGCTCTGTGGCCAACTAGAGCATGTTGTTGTGGTGATCCCTAAAGAAGAGAATAGTCATTTCATGAACCTGACTGGAAGTCAAGATTTGTGGATTCCTTCAACAAATGTTTCTAGGACCTCTTGTCTGTGCTAAACACAGTTTCAATGACCAGGTATGCAGCAGACAAGACAGACCTAGTCCTTGCTGTCCTGGAGTACAAGGTCTGGTGGAGGAGACAGACTAGAAATAAACAGTATTTATCAGAAGTGATTGGTAGTGCCATTAAGACATTCAACCATCGTAGCATTTTGGGAGGCCAAGGCAGGAGGATCAGTTGAGGCCAGTTTGAGACCAGCCTGGGCAACAGAACAAGATTCTATCTCTTAAAAATTTTTTTTTCTTTTTTTTTGAGTCAGGGTCTCTCTCTGTTGCCCAGGCTGGAGTGCAGTGGCACAATCTCAGCTCACTGCAGCCTCAACCTCTCTGGCTCAAGGAGTCTTCCCACCTCAGCCTCCTGATTGGGACTAGAGAGGCACATGCCACCATGCCTGGCCAATTTTACAAAGACAGTTGTTTAGGTCGAGTGTGATGGCCCATGCCTCTAGTCCCAGCTACCGGGGAGGCTGAGACAGGAGGATCACTTGAGGCCAGGAGTTCAAAACCAGCTTAGGCAAGAGAGAGAGAGAAAGAAAAGAAAGGAAAGGAAGGAAAGAAACTAAACCAGGATAAGGTGAAGTGAGTGGTATTGGTGGGAGGGGTGTCTTAGAGGGCTGAGGAAGGGGCCTGTCCAAGGAGGTGACATTTAATCTGAGACTTGAAAGACGAAAAGGAGCCAGCCATGCACACAGTTGGGTGAACAAGGGTGAGAATGTGGTGGGAGGGATAGGTAGTTTGTTCCCCAAAGCCTCCACTTGCGTCCATCCCAGGGGTGTTTGAAGAGGAGGTCTGTGGGGAGCTGACTTTGGCATCTAGGAAGAGAGGTGGTGGGCCCAGAGACCGGGCCCCTCCCTGGCTCCTCCCAGCCTTCTCAGGGCCCTTACCCAGGGACGCAGGGCCACAGGGAAGAGATCCTTCGCCCCTTGGGTGGGCTCCCTGACTTCCCAGTCAAGAACGTGGTTGTCCTTTTTGTTCCAAAGGTGACCCAGCTGCACCATCATACAAGCAAAGTGGTGGCGCTCTGTGCCTGAAGCCCGCTTTCTCCCCCAGAGTAAATCAGCCCAAAGCTGTCTGCCCTGGAGAAGCTCCAGAAAGCAGCCAGGCCAGACTGGGCATGCTGCTTGAGGCTGTGGGGAATTAACCATCTCTTTTCTTTGTGTCAAAGGTGGGGAAGGTATTAAAGCAACAGGGCTTCCTGGATAGAGCCGCAGTTAGGAGCCCAGATTCAGGGCTTCAGCTCCGGCTTCCCTACTCACACCTTGGGCAAATGCCTTCCATGTGCCTCACCTTAACTTTCCCATCTGTACAATGGGACAGTATTTCCTGCGCTTAGAAAAGTGCACACAGGATGTGCTACGTTAAGTGTATCACCTTCCAATTTTAACTTGAGGTGAGACGACTTTCTCTTTCCTCTAGTTTCTTGTCAACAGTTAAGACACTTGCGTTTGACTTCTGTTTCTCCACACCAGCCCGGTTCTTGCCCAGGAGCTTGTCGTCAGGCAGTCAGCCAGCCTTCAGGTGCCAAAAGCAGCCCTTCTGCTGGGGGGAGCAGGTTATTTGATGCCAGGAAGCTGAGAATTGTCAGGATGTTTGTCGCCAGCAGCGTTGGGGGCCTGTGTGGTGCCTGCACAAAAAGGACTGTTGCTGCTTGTCAGAGAGAGAAGGCTGCTTCCTCCCGGGCAGCTGCTGCTTTTCTTAACCCTGGCTGCACGAACCCTGTTAGAATCAGGTGGAGACTGTTTACAGCGTGCCCGTGCCTGCCTTTCCCCTTTTCCCGCTTCCTGTGTAAAGGGCCTGAGGCCTGGGCACGGAGACTTTTTTTTCTTAGCTCCCTGATGTGCCTTCAGGGACACTCTGAATTCAGGGGCATTCACAGTCACTGAACGTAGCTGAGAGCCACCTGGGGATCGTGATAAAATGCAGGTTCTGATTCATCTGATCTGAGGAGGAATTTAGCATTTTCTTTTTCTTTTCTTTTCTTTTTTTTTTTTCTTTCTTTCTTTTTTTTTTTTGCTTTTTGAGACAGACTCTTACTGTGTCGCCCAGGCTGGAGTGCTTTGGTGCGATCTCAGCTCAAGGCAACCTTTGCCTCCCGGGTTCAAGCGATTCTTGTGCCTCAGCTTCCAGAGTAGCTGGGATTACAGACTTGCATCACCACCCCTGGCTAATTTTCAAAGTTTTAGTAGAGATGGGGTTTCACCACGTTGGCCAGGCTGGTCTCAAACTCCCAACCTCAGGTGATCCGCCCGCCTTGGCCTCCCAAAGCAATGGGATTACAGATATGAGCCACTGCGCCCGGCCGCATCTGCTTTTTCGGTGAGCTCCTAGGTGATGTTGATGATACTGTTTCCCAGACCGCAGCTGTCAGAATCAAGGGCCTAGAAGTCTGCTTTTGAGATATGTAGAATGTGGGACACGCACTTTGAATCCCTAGCTGCATCTTTACCAGACCTCTTGGTGATTGACTGCCCATTAGGATTTGCGAGCCTAGACCAGGGTTTGTGCACCCTGACACTGTTGAGTTTTGGGGCTAGATCACTTTTTGATGTCAGGATTGTCCTGTGCATTATGGGATGTTTAGCAGCATCCCTGGCCTCTACCCACTAGATGCCAGTAACAGCACCTCCAGCAGGGATCATCAAAAGTGTCTCCAAATGTCCCCTGGAATAGAGGTGGGGCAGTGTTATCCCTAGCTGGTTACCAGCGGCCTCACACCCTCAAACTGCACCATGCCTGGGACCTGCTGGGCCCACTGGTCACGCACATTGATGCTCAGGTCCTACAGCAGCAGTCATGGCCACTTTAGTTTGGGGCAGGGCCCCAGTGGGGATACAAGCTCTTGGTGCATCTCCCGTCTGCCGCGCTTTGACAGACACTGCCCCAGCGCCCTTACCGCTCAGTAAATGGTGGGTGTGGCTGGACTAGCAAGTGGGAAAAGGATAATAAACCAAGCTGGGTGTTTGTGTTGGGAGAGTGGGAATCAGAATGAAGTCACCATAAAGTCCCTTTTAATAACAGTAGAGAAAATTCTAGGCTTGGTGGCATTATCTCCTTTGGAAATCGTCCCAAATTCACTCTCTTCTCCCCTCCTCCTACAGTCCCCATGCTGGTCCTGTCCATCCTTGGCTCCCACTGGCCTAAGGCAGCAGTCTCTCCTTATCCCCCTGGCTCCTGCCCTACCCCTCGTGGTCTGTCCTCCATACTCAGCCAGGTGGGGTCTGTGAACACCTGATGTCATGGCCCTCCCCTGCTCAGAACCTCCCATGGCTGCATCTCACTCAAGAGAAAAGTCAAGGCCAGGTGCGGTGGCTCACGCCTATAATCTCAGCACTTTGGGAGGCCTAGGAGGGAGGATTGCATGAGCCCAGGAGTTCGAGAGCAGCCTGGGCAACATAGACCCTGTCTCTACAAAAAATTTTATAATTTTTTTTTTTTTTTTTTTTTTTGATTAAAAAGAGAAGCCGGTGCGGTGGCTCGTGCCTGTAATCCCAGCACTTTGGGAGGCTGAGGTGGGTGGATCACCTGAGGTCAGGAGTTTGAGACCAGCCTGGCCAACATGGTGAAACCCTGTCCCTACTAAAAATATAGAAACGAGCCAGGCATGGTGGTGGGCATCTGTAATCCTAGCTACTCGAGAGGCTGAGGCAGGAGAATCGCTTGAACCCGGGAGACAGAGGTTGTAGTGAGCCGAGATCATACCACTGCACTCTGGCCTGGGCGACAGAGTGAGACTCCATCTCAAAAATAAATAAATAAACAAATAAATAATACATAAATAAAAATTAAAAAGAGGAAAGTCAGTGTCTTTTTTGTGGCCCACTGGGCCCTTGTGATCTGGCTGTCACCTCTCTGCCTTGTCCTTTGACCGTTTCCCTGCTGCTAGAACGCGGCAGGCACCTTCGCTCTCCAGGGTGTCTGCGCGAACCGTCCTCTCTCCGGCTCCACACAGTCCTCTGGCTGCTCCTGCGAAGCTTCCCTCAGGTTTCTCTGCCTAGAAGCCACCCTCCCAGTGAGGCCTTCTTTACGCCTGACCCCCAAACAAAAATGGATTCCATTTATTTACCGTCTTCCCTCATGGAATATAAGCCCCGTTAGAGCAGGGCCCTTGTCTGCTTTCCCGTGGTTTCCCCAGCACAGTGCCTGCCATGTGGGAGGTGTTGGCTGTGCGATTGAGGAGAGAATGAGTGAACGGCTACTTAAGTGCTGCTTTATGCCTGGCCTTGTGCATCCTCCCGCGGAACCCTCCTAATTCTGTGGGGCAGCTCCTGTTTTTTGTTTGTTTGTTTGTTTTTTAAGACAAGGTCTTGCTCTGTCACCCAGGCTGGAGTGCAGTGGCACAGTCATGGCTCAGCGCAACGTCCGTTTCCTGAGCTCAAGCCATCCTCCCACCTCAGCCTCGTGTGTAACTGAGACTACAGGTGTGCACCATCGTGCCCGGCTAATTTTTTTAAAATATTCAGTAGAGACGGGGATCTTGCGGTGTTGCCCATGCTGGTCTTGAACTCCTGGCCTCAAGCAGTCCTCATGCCTTGGACTCCCAAAGCCCTGGGATTACAGGCGTAATCTCAGTGCACCACTGCACCCAGCTATGTAGCACCTGTCTTGAGCTCCATTTTACAAATGAAGACATGGAGGTTCTGATTAAGTCCCTGCCCAAGGTCTCCCTCTGAATAGGGAAATCGCCAGAACACACATCAGGCCTCTCTGCTTAGGTTGAATTCTTTTTTTTTTTTTTGAGATAGAGTCTCGCTCTGTCACCAGGCTGTAGTACAATGGCGTTATCTCAGCTCACTGCAACCTCCGCCTCTTGGGTTCAAGCGATTCTCCTGCCTCAGCCTCCCCAGTGAGTAGCTGGGATCACAGGTGTGAGCCACCGCACCTGGCTAGGATGAATTCTTTAACTCCCTACATCATTGCACTGCTTGTCGGGTGGCACAGCCAGAATGAGCCTTGGCTTCCCGTGCACTCAGTCAGGGTGCTGGGGCCTGGCTGAGCCAGGCCATTGGAGAGTAGAGGATTTGGGGTTCCCTGCTGGGCTTGTTGACGTGGACACCCCTCCCCCACCTGGTCTTTTGTTTGACCTGGTGCCTTCTGTTTGCCTGTGCAGCCCTCATGCATATTTAGGGTTCTACCTGGCGGAGTGGGGGAGGGGAGGCTCCTTCTCTGTGTTTCCTCTGTGAGATTCTGGAGTGGGGTCACCCCTGGTTCTGCCCCACGGCCCCAAGCCTCTTCTGGTTGCTGAACCACCCTGGAAGAATTCCCAGGTCATTTTATACCCACATCTTGATTTCTGTGACCGGATGGACCAGATCACCAGCTACCTGGGGGGAGGGACAGAGGCGTCTTTTTGGGTTTCTTTTAGGCCTGGCAAGGTGGTGGGTGTTCCTGTTGAAAGATCTAAAAACCTCCGTTCATTCCTAAATGTCTTTTTGGGGCCTCTTGCGTGTTGGGCACTTCCTTGAGCATATGGGAGGAAGGCAGCCAGTGAGACAGGCGGGGTCATGGGGTGAACACCTGCGGAACTTCGGCGGTAGCCAGGTCCGATGGGATCTGGAGTACCCACTTTGCCTTCGGAACGCTGTCTTCTGGCTGGGCATGGAGATAAGGAATAGATACAGCAACAGCCACTTAACTGCAGGTGGACGACGAGTACAGCTCTTGATCAGCTAGTCAGCCCACAGTGAGAACCCCGCCCCAGTCTAGGCTACCGTGTCCTCTGCTGCCAGCAGCCCAGTAGGGTTCTTTGCTGAAGTCTGGTTTTTCCTTGACTTGTGGCTGGCGAGTGCTACACGCTCTCAGAGGCCCAGCGGACCTCTCCGTCCACTCAAGGGGCGCGTGTGTGTTTAATTGGACCGCTAGTACCAACAACAGCAGACACTCTCAGTGCCAGGCCCTATTCTGAGTGCCTTTTAATTCCCATAATGACTCAGTGGCGTTGGTACTGTTGTTGGCTTTCTTTTCCAGATGAGGAAAGTGAGGGAAAGAGAGGGGAGGTAACTTGTCCACTGCCTCACAGCTATTAATAGTAAGTGGCAGGGGCCAGGCACGGTGGCTCACGCCTGCAGTCCCAGCACTTTGGGAGTCTGAGGCGGGCAGATCACTTGAGGCCAGGAGTTCAAGACCAGCCTGGCCAAGATGGTGAAATCCCATCTCTACTAAAAATACAAAATCAGCAGGGCACAGTGGCGCGTACCTGTAATCCCAGCTACTCGGCAGGCTGAGGCATGAGAATCGCTTGAACCCGGGAGGCGGAGGTTGCAGTGAGCTGAGACTGTGCCACTGCCCTCCAGCCTGGGCAACAGTGCAAGACTCTATCTCGAAGAAGAGAAGAGAGGGAAAGGAGGGGAACAGAGAGGAAGGGAGGGAGAGGGGGAATGGGAGGAGAGGGGAGGGAAGAGAGAAGAGAAGAGAAAGAGCTTACTGACCTTAAAAAAAAAAAAAAAGTCACAAAGCTGGGATTTGAACCCAGTCCATCTGGCTTCCAATTCCACGCTCTTAAGCACTCTGTGGACACATCAGATGGCTGGACAGGGCCAAACTGGCTGAGCTCTCTGGGGATGGGAGGAAGACCCTGCCAGCATGGAAAGGAGCAGACGTTCCCATTCCTGGTGCTCTGGGAAGAACTGCCTCCCCACATCCCCAGAGCAAAGGCCATGGAGGAAAACCTGAAGGCAGGGAGAAAGCTATGTGGCCGGTCAGCTGCTGTCACCCTGGAAAGCCCTGGGCTGGCTTATGTACCCCACCTGCATGTGAGTTCAGTGGGCCCATTGTGCAGATGGCTTGGCAGGGGCTGTGCAGAGTCACTGTCCCCAGGAATGCAGCAGCTGAGCTCTCTGCCCTGGAGTTCCAGAGGCTCCTTTCACTCAAGACAGCCCTGTGATAATGACCTGTCGCACAGATGACCCTCCACCTGATGCTTTGGAGCTGGAGACAGATCTCTCTTGGGGGCTTGCTGGGACCGGGGTGGGGTTTGGGGCGTTTGGAGTTGGGTGTGAGGCCATGGAGCCTTGCAGCTGATGGCTTGGAGTCACACTGCAGGCAGCTGTGTCCGGGCCCCACCCTGCACTAGCTGCGTGGCCTCAGGCAGGTGACTTCACCTCCTTCCTCAGGCTCTTCATTTTTCAAATACCTGCCTCATTGAGTTTGGGCTGGAGGGAGAGAGAAAGGATGGTAATTCACTGAGGTCATCTTATGCAGAGTATTCAGTCCACAGCCAGGCATCCTCATGGGAGGCAGTGTCACCATGTGGCTACAGCCAGGGCCTCAGGAACCACCACTTCCAGCACAGGGCTTTAGGCAAGTGGCTTTAGCCTCCATTGGGCTACACTTCCTCATTCTACAGCAAGGGCCAGAGCAGTCCCGACCTCTTAAGGCTGTGGGTTCACTGAGTGAGTCGGTACCTGGGGAGTATTTAGCACAGGCCCTGGCACTCAAGGTAAGCACGCCCCATGGCATGAGCTGTCACAATCATAACGTGCAATTGAGAATGTCAGCTTGAGGCCTAACAACCAGGCAAGGAGGAACTGCACAGATAATGTGATCAATGGGGCCGGGCACAGTGGCTCACACCTTTAATTCCAGCACTTTGGGAGGCCGATGCGGGTGGATCACTTGAAGTCAGGAGTTCGAGACCAGCCTGGCCAACACGGCGAGACCCTGTCTCTGTCAAAAATAAAAAATTTTCTGCACATGGTGGCGCACGCCTGTAATCCTAGCTACTTGGGAGCTGAGGCATGAGAATCACTTGAACCTGGGAGGCGGAGGTTGCAGTGAGCTGAGATTGCGCCACTGCACTCCAGCCTGGGCAACAAAGCGAATCTGTCTTAAAAAAAAAAAAAAATTATGAATGGGATGGTTCTAGAAAACTCCAACTTAGTCAGCCACTCCCCTTTGGCCTTGAAAAGTGGTGACATGTCCCCCAAGGCTTTGGGAGGCTCCATTCAGATTGCCTACATGCTGACTCTGGTCAGTTGTGCAGGGCGAGTGTGAGTGCAGGAAGTCGGCGGACCTAGGTCCCTGGTACTCCCAGCTGTGTGACCCCGGCAGGATCCTCAGACTCGCTGGGTCAGTGTCAGGCACAGCGCTAAGCACAGAGGTCGTGCCCAGTCACTGTTGGTTGTTCTGAAGACAGCAGAATAGTGAGGGCACTGGAGGGTGGGCCCTATGGTCAGTCAGATGGATTCAAACCCTGACTGTGTCAGGTCTGAGTTATGAGACCTTGAATAAGTGATTTAGCCCCCCTGACCCTCAGTTTCCTCATCTGTGAGATGGGGATGACATCACTTCAAATGGGGCTGTGGGGATCACGAGGCGATCTATATGAAGCCCTTAAACCAGCTCTTGGCACAGAGAAAGTTCTCATTGCGCGTTGGCTATTTTTGTTGCTATTATTATTTTTGAGATGGAGTTTCACTCTTATCGCCCAGGCTGGAGTGCAGTGGCACGATCTTGGCTCACTGCAACCTCCGCCTCCTGAGTTCAAGCAATTCTCTTGCCTCCCGAGTAGCTGGAATTACAGGTGCACGCCACCGTGCCCAGCTAATTTTTTGTATTTTTAGTAGAGACAGCGTTTCACTCTGGTGGCCAGGCTATTATTATTAAACCATTCTAGAAAGCATCATAACTGGAAAGTGTAAATCGCAGATATGTTCCAGGGAACAGATCCCTAACGGGGGTGTCTGTGGAGAGCTCCTCCTCTGGAGGGCTTGTTCAGAGCTAGCATTCGAGCCTTTTTGTCTCCAGAATGTACGTGAAAGAGTCTGTGAAGGAGGGGGCAGGAGCGTGTCAACCAGGTGTGATGTTGTCTTGCCACAGGGACAGGTTTCCCAAGGTCAGAGGATTCCACGGATTGTTCAAGGTGCCATATGAATAAACACTTGAAGTATTTTAATAACTGTGCTTTTATTTCATTGCATAGCGGGAAAGTAATTTTATTTTTTTATTATTTTTTTAGAGACGGGTCTTGCTCTGTCACCTAGGCTGGAGTGCAGTGGTACTATCATAGCTCACGGCAGCCAGGAATTCCTGGGCTCAAGCAATCCTCCTATTTCAGCCTTCCAAGAAGCTGGGACTACAGGTGTGCACCACCACACCTGGCTAAGTTTCTTATTTTTATTTTTTGTAGAGATGGGGGTCTCGCTGTGTTGCCCAGACTGGTATTGAACTCCTGGCCTCAAGTAACCCTCCCACCTTGGCCTTCCAAAGTGCTGGGATTACAGGCATGAGCCATTGTGCCTGGCCAGGGAAGGAGTTTAAACAGCACGTCAAACCTAGTATCCCTTGGCTATTTCCACATTGGGTGAGGCTAAGGTTGATACTGAAGCCAAAAATAAATGAGTGTAGTTAAAGTGTGGAGGAAGCAGTCGCTCAGGTGCTCTGGGATATGGTACAAGTGGCGCCAGTGCGTGTAGATCTGGGAGACGAATGGGGTCAGGGCGGGGCTGTGAAGTTGTTTTTCAGTCGTGGAAAGGCTGAAGCTCCCTCAGGAGGTTGCTGAGCTGTTTGGCCCCCTTTGCCTGTCTCCTCCTTGGCTCTTGAAAATCACTAAAGGTCTGAGCACGGCCACTCCAGAGTGGAGCAGCTGCCCCAGCTGCTGTAGTTTCCCACATCAGAGGTGGTAAGACGGATGAGGAAACGGACCAAGTGTTTATTGCTAGCGCCTTCTCTTCCTGCAGTGGGATGTGAAAGCTGGGGAATGGCCTGGAGCAGCTAACTGTGATAGTGGTAATAATCTTTAACCAATGTTTGAGTGCCAAGCACTTTCCATGCTTGATGGCATCGAATCCTCCCTCTACAGCGTGATCTTTCCATCTGTCGGTTGGGACACATTGGGCTGCAGGTAACAAGATGTCTGGTGTCTCCTGGCTGAGCAGCGGAGACCGCGTCATTGCAAACATTCTGGAGGAGACAAGCTCCATGGCCGGTGCAGAGGTGCTCACCTGGAGCTCCAGGCACTTAGGTTTCTGTGTGCAGGCATTTTATTCGTGCTGGCGGGGTTGGTCATTGCATGGTCATGGGATGGCTGCCCCAGCCTGAGGATCACTTCCTCAGACACGGCATCCCGAGCTGGGAGGAGGGGTAGGGGAAGGGTTTCCTCTTCACATGCCTTTCCTTTTGGAAGAGAATATGTTCTTATAAATGCCCCTCCCCCAGCAGACCTCTCTTTACGTTCCATTGGCCATAAAGGAGCCAGGGGCCGGCCCTAGCTGCAAGGGAGGCTGGGGCAGCGCATGTCTGTACCGTGGGAGACAGCAAGAGACAGGGGATGGCAGTGGCATCCGCTACACAACCAAGTGTCTGCTGTGGGTGGGTGCTGTTGCCACCCTTGCTATAGATGAGAAAAATCAAGGATCAGAGAGGTGAGAGAACGGCTTGCTTGGAATCTCATACAGCCTGGAGGACAGAGCAGGGATCTGAAGCCATGTCTTCCCACAGAGCCTGCAGTTTTAACCCCTGTGCAGTGCTGCCTTCCTGCGGGGGGGAATCCCAGCCAGCTGTAATGCAGGGTGGTGAGTAGGTGAGCTGCAGCTGCCAGGGGAACACAGGAAAGAGAAACTCGGCTTGGGCTCCACCAGGGAGAACTGTGAAGAGGGGTGGTTGGGCTGGCCTTCAAAGGGTTAGTAGGAGTTCTGCCAGATACACAGGGAAATGGCCTGAGGAGGTGGGCCCTGGGCAGAGGGCACAGAATGAACAAAAGCGGATTGGGACAGTGTATGCTGGGTGGGTCAAGGAAGCCTCTTTGGGTTGAAAGGTGAATTTGTCTTACGTCACTGGGAAGTCTGTAGGAGGGGAGCTTCAGACACAGTCCGAGTATGGGGCCCACACGTGCCACTGGGGCTCTCCTTGGCTTTGCTCTGCCAGCAGGCTGGATTCAGGGGCAGATCGTCCTGGTTTATTAACTCAGTGGAAAGAGGATTTAGAGTCTTCAGTGGTTTGTTTTGTTCCGAGACGGGGTCTAGCTCTGTCACCCAGGCTGGGGTGAAGGTCATGATCATAGTTCACTGTAACCTTGAACTCCTGGCCTCAAGCAGTCTTCCCACCTCAGCCTCCAAGTAGCTAGGAGTACAGGAGTGCACTACCACGCCTGGCTAATTTTTAAATTCTTGAAGGGGGTGTGTGTGTAGAGATGGGGTCTCACTACATTGCCAGGGCTGGTCTCAGACTCCTGGCCTCAAGAGATCCTCCTGCCTTGGCCAACCAAAGTGTTGGGATTACAGGCATGAGCCAGCACACCCAGCCAATATTTATTTATATAGAGATAGCATCTTGCTCTGTTACCCAGGCTGAAGTGTAGTGGTTCAATCACAGCTCACTGCAGCCTCGACTACCTGGACACAAATGATCCTTCCTCCTCAGCCTCCAGAGTAGCTGGATTTACAGGCGGAAGCCCAGCCTTTATTGTTTTTAATTGATAAGTCAACATTACATCTATTTATGGTGTGCAA
Organism: Macaca fascicularis; assembly: GCF_037993035.2. Lineage (NCBI taxonomy): Eukaryota > Metazoa > Chordata > Mammalia > Primates > Cercopithecidae > Macaca > Macaca fascicularis. The sequence continues at coordinate 45,042,806 of NC_088393.1, forward strand.
CATGCTGTTTTGGTATGTGTGTACATTGTGGAATGGCTAGGGCAAGCCCTTTAACATAACGCATGACCTCACTTGTTTTGTTTTTTGTAGTGAGAACGCTTAAAGTCTCTGCTCTCCACCATTTTGAAGTATGCCGTGTATTGTTAGTAATTGTTGCTATCATGATGTACAGTAGCTCTCTTGAACCTACTTCTCCTGTCCAACTGAAGCTTTGTGTCCTTTGACCAACTCCACAATCCTCCACTGCCATCCTTTGTATTTTATTTTCTTGAGACAGAGTCTCACTCTGTTGCCTAGGCTGGAGTGCAGTGGCGCCATCTCAGCTCGCTACATCCTCCGCCTTCTGGGTTCAAGTAATTCTCCCTGCCTCAGCCTCCCAGGTAGCTGGGATTACAGGTGCCCACTACCATGCCCGGCTAATTTTTGTATTTTTGGTAGAGACGGGGTTTCACCACTTTGGCCAGGCTGGTCTCGAACTCCTGACCTCAGGTGATCCATCCGCCTTGGTCTCCCAAAGTGCTGGGATTACAGGTGTGAGCCACCGCGCCCGGCCAGTCCTCAGTGTTTTTATACCAGCCCCAGGGAATATTCCAGTTGGGTTGTATGCCTATCCAAGAAGGTGGTATTTGGGAGTGAGTGGGGGAAGATGAAGCAGAGATGCTAGATACACAACATAATATCCACAAGTACATGTGCAACTTTTAATAGATACCTTCATCTTCTGTACTTTAGTATCCTTGTCTGAAAAGTGGGATTAAGGTAATCACCCCTGCCTCATACATAGGGTTTGGGAAGATTCCACATGGTAGACATTCACCAGTACAGTTAGAGAATGCTCTTTGGGCTGGGTGCGGCGGCTCACATCTATAATCCCAGCACTTTGGTAGGCTGAGGCAGGCGGATCACTTGAGGTCAGGAGTTCGAGACCAGCCTGGCCATCATGGTGAAACCTGATCTCTACTCAAAATACAAAAATTAGCCAGGCATGGTAGCACATTCCTGTAGTCCCAGCTACTTGGGAGGCCAAGGCATGAGAATCGCTTGAACCGGGAGATGGAGATTGCAGTGAGCTGAGATTGCACCACTGCGCTCCAGCCTGGGCAACAGAGTGAGACTGTCTCCAAAAAAAAAAAAAAAAAAAGTCCGGGCACATTGGCTCACACCTGTAATCCCAGCACTGTGGGAGGCCGAGGCGGGTGGATCACGAGGTCAAGAGATCGAGACCATCCTGGCCAACATGGTGAAACCTCATCTCTACTAAAAATATAAAAATTAGCTGGGCGCATTGGCGCACTCCTGTAAGTCCCAGCTACTCGGGAGGCTGAGGCAGGAGAATCGCTTGAACCCAGGAGGCAGAGGTTGCAGTGAGCTGAGATCACACCAGTTCACTCCAGCCTAGTGACAAAGCAAGACTCTGTCTCAAAAAAAAAAAAAAAAAAAAAGACAAAACAAAAAGAGAGAGAGTGTGTGCTCTTTGGAACCTAGAGCACTGGTCTCCCAATTGGTAGAAGACCCCAAATGACACCTTGCCAGGACCTGGTATTGCCATATAAACTTGGGCTGCTTGGATTCAAATCCCAGCCCTGGCCGGTAAGAGCTAGATAACCCTGGGCAAGTGGCTTTACCTCTCTGTGCCTTAGTTTCCACATCTGTACCAGAGAGAAGAATGCTTGGGGCACTGCCAGGCACATGGTAGACATCAGTAAATATTCTTTTGATGAGTGCATGAATGGAAAATCTGAGTCAGAAGCAACTCATGGCTTGTTAAACCTTTTTGGATTTGTATTGCCAAGAGTACCTCCAGAAAAGCATTACTCTGTTACTGCAGGCTGTGATGACCCATTTCCCTGTTGCCCAGCCAGTGCTGTGTCTTATCTTCTAGGAAAGAATTCATAGTAATTTTTTCCAGGAGTATGTGGTGGGGCATAGTAATTTCGATCGGTAATGGATCCAGCCTAATATTATGGCCATGTAAGAAAATGTCTGTGTTTTTCAGAGCTGCAAACTGAAATGCATAAAGTTGAAATGACATGATATCCGGCATTTGCTTTAAAATCCTTCAGGCTGGGTGCGGTGGCACACATGTGTATTCCCAGCACTTTGGGAGACCAAGGTGGGAGGATTGCTTGAGCTCAGGAGTTGGAGATCAGCCTGAGCAATATAGCAAGACCTCATCTCTACTAAAAGTAAAAATTAATTAACCAGGCATGGTGAGATATGCCTGTGCTCCCAGCTACTCAGGAGGCTGAGGCAGGAGGATCACTTGAGCCTGGGAGGTTGAGGCTGCAGTGAGCTGAGATCACACCAGTGTACCAGCCTGGGAGACAGAGCGAGACCCCGTCTAAAATAAACAAAATAAAATACTTTGGTAAGAAGGAAAAGGGGGAAAAAGGGGGAATAAAGAATAGATGAAGCTAATATGGCAGAATCTTGACAATGTTTGAATCTAGGTTTGGGTACATGGGAGTTCATTGTACCTTGCTCCCTACTTTTTTTTAGCATGTTAACAGAACACAAACCAACCCTATCTTATCACACACGTGCACACACACACACACACACACACACACACACACACTAAAAATTGTGTGATCTTGAAAAGCACTGCGATCCTGCTGCCCACAGGCAGTCGGGAAGGCCCCGAGCCAGGGTGGCAATGGGTAAATGACCACCTTGCAGTTCGTTGTTCATCCCCTTCGTGGGGAGACCTTTTCTGGTTCAGCAACTGGACGGATAGTGGATTTCAGGCCAAAGCATCAATTTCTCATCTCTTTCTTGCTCAGGGGGAGGAGACCAAACCCCCTCAGTGATTGACTCCTGGGTTCCCGCTCACTGCGGGCCTGGTTTTACCATGGGGTGGAGGGAGCCACAAGCTACTCTTCTCCAGGGACCTGGGTGATGATGGCAAAAACGTAACTGGCCAATCTTCCACAGTGACTAAATGCTAACTCCAGCCCCGCTCCTGGATGCACATGAGCAGTCTTGCCCATCCTTGTTAAACAGGCGACCGCCCCCAGCCTTCTCTCTAGTTGCACATGGAAGTGAGTGGTGGGTGAGTTTTCCAGCGCTCAGTGTGCTCTTCATTCCGCTGCCTGTGGACGCCAGGGAGGGGCTTCCGCAGTCCATCTGGCACTGGGTGGGTCTCAGTCCGGGCGGGCGATCCACCCAGGAACTGACCCCTGGTTGCTCCAGAAAGGTCATCGTTTAAGAATGTTTCTTGGGTAGCCCAGCGGGAGGCCCACGTGTGCGTGTGGTCAGCTGTAGCTTCCGGCTGTCTCACTTCTGCTGAATTCCAGCAATTTCTCATTTCCTTTAGGAAACAGGATGAGTCTGGAGCGGAGTATGAAAAATCATGACAAACCTGGCGAAAGGGACACTGGGAACCTAGCCCTGAATGAAGCTTATAGTTTGTTATGATTGCCAGGGTCTTGAACAGTGTAGACCAGGGGAAAGAAGGTACCTGGGGCCAGATGCCCTGGATTCAAACCCCACCACCCCCACTTAACAGCTTTGTGACCTTGAGAAAGTTGTGTAACCTCTCTGTGCCTCAGTTTGCTCATCTGTAAAATGATGATAGTACCTGCCTCGTAGGATTTAAGGATTAAATTAGATACTGTTTTTTAAGTGTTTGAAACTGCCTCTTCTGTAGTAGTTCCTCAATTAATAGTGGCCATGACAATATTATCGTATCCTGTTGTAATGTGCATGCACAGTTAGGATTTAAGAACCTTTGGTCAGCCAGGCACGGTGGCTTACACCTGTAATCCCAGCACTTTGAGAGGCCAACGTGGGCAGATCACGAGTTCAGGAGATCGAGACCATCCTGGCTAACATGGTGAAGCTCCATCTCTACCAAAAAGACAAAAAAAAAAAATTAGCCGGGCGTGGTGGCGGGTGCCTGTAGTCCCAGCTACTCGGGAGGCTGAGGCAGGAGAATGGTGTGAACCCAGGAGGTGGAGCTTGCAGTGAGCTGAGATCACGCCACTGCACCACAGCCTGGGCGACAGAGTGAGACTCCCTCTCAAAAAAAAAAAAGGAACCTTTGGTCAGCCAGGCGCGGTGGCTCACACCTGTAATCCCAGCACTTTGGGAGGCCGACACGGGTGGATCACCTGAGGTCAGGAGTTCGAGACCAGCCTGGCCAACATGGTAAAACCCCGTCTCTACTACTAAAAATTAAAAAAATTAGCTGGGCAGGCCGGGCGCGGTGGCTCAAGCCTGTAATCCCAGCACTTTGGGAGGCCGAGACGGGCGGATCACGAGGTCAGGAGATCGAGACCATCCTGGCTAACACGGTGAAACCCCGTCTCTACTAAAAAACACAAAAAACTAGCCGGGCGAGGTGGCGGGCGCCTGTAGTCCCAGCTACTCGGGAGGCTGAGGCAGGAGAATGGCGTGAACTCGGGAGGCGGAGCTTGCAGTGAGCTGAGATCCGGCCACTGCACTCCAGCCCGGGCGGCAGAGACTCCGTCTCAAAAAAAAAAAATTAGCTGGGCATGGTGGTGGGTGTCTGTAATCCCAGCCACTCTGGAGGCTGAGGCAGGAGAATTGCTTGAACCCGGGAGGCAGAGGTTTCAGTGAGCCAAGATCACACTACTGCATTCCAGCCTGGGCAACAGAGTGAGCAGTGAGACTCTGTCTCAAAAAAAAAAAAACTCTTGGTCTATAAATAGTGGTTCAGATGGAAGCAGAATTAGAGGAGAGGAAGAGGGAAGCACTTTTCTCCCCAGCAGTACATGGTTTGAGGAAATAGGCTTAATTTCACCATTGAAAAATGTTATTTTTTACTCGATGTTCAAAATCTCCTAGGAAAGCAGGGCAAAAGACTTTTTTTTCTTTTTTTTCCCTCATGCTTAGGCATGCAAAAGACTTTAAAGGGGGAAAATGTCTCTTCCCCACTTCTCTATATACATGCTGGGAAAAAAAAAGACTGGAAGGAAATGAACCAATGTCTTTACAGTAGTTGCCCTTTGGTGGGGAGAGTATGAGTAACTCTGTAATCTTCTTTGTACATTTATGGTCCAAGTTTTTTATATAGATAGATAGATAGATAGATAGATAGATAGATAGATAGATAAACATATACTACTTTCATAAACAGGAAAAATGTTAAAAAGTTAAGAAATCGTGTGAGCTTGGCTTCTGGGGAGGTTGGGTGGAGTTATTTCAGAATAAAGCTTTCTGCTTAATGTTTGAGTGTCCAGAGAAGTTTGCACCCCACCCTTCCTCAAGGTGTACTTGAGGCCTGTACAATTTCTGCTTAGAAAGTTCTTGATATCAAAGATGATCTCTCAGCCTCCATTCCTCCACCTGCCCAATATTGTTCTAGATATTTATGTTCTCTCCCATCTTTCTCTTGAGATGAAAGAACTCTAATTCTTTTGTGGTTCTTCTGATCTTGAGAAAGAACTGCATTTTAAAAAACTTAAAAAAAATTTTTTTTCTGAGACAGGGTTTTGCCCTGTTGTCCAGGCTGGAGTACAGTGGGGCAATCATAGCTCACTTCAGCCTCAGCCTCTTAGCTCAGGTGATCCTCCTGCCTCAGCCTCCCAAATAGCTATGACCACAGGCATGTGCCACCATGCTTGGCTAGTAGATTTTTTTTTTTTTTTTTTTTGAGACGGAGTCTCGCTCTGTCGCCCAAGCTGGAGTACAGTGGCCCGATCTCAGCTCACTGCAAGCTCCGCCGCCCGGGTTCACGCCATTCTCCTGCCTCAGCCTCCCGAGTAGCTGGGACTACAGGCGCCCGCCACCTCGCCCGGCTAGTTTTTTGTATTTTTTAGTAGAGACGGGGTTTCACCGTGTTAGCCAGGATGGTCTTGATCTCCTGACCTCGTGATCCGCCCGTCTCGGCCTCCCAAAGTGCTGGGATTACAGGCTTGAGCCACCGCGCCCGGCCGGCTAGTAGATTTTAATATTCGTAGAGACTAGGTCTTGCTGTCTTGCCCAGGCTGGTCTCAAACTCCTGGGCTCAAAGCAATCCTGCCACCTCGGCCTCCCCAAGTGCTGGGATCACAGGCGTGAGCCGCCATGCCTGACCCTGCAGTTTTTAAGTACTTTTTTATTATGATAAAGTATGATAAAATGTACGTAACACAAAATTAACCATTTAAAAGTTTTATTGTGCACTTTGGGAGGGCGAGGTGGGAGGTCAGGAGATCAAGACCGTCCGGACTAACATGGTGAAACCCTGTCTCTACTAAAAATACAAAAAAAAAAATTAGCCGGGCGTGGTGGCAGTGCCTGTAGTCCCAGCTACTCGGGAGGCTGAGGCAGGAGAATGGTGTGAACCCAGGAGGCGGAGCTTGCAGTGAGCCGAGATCACGCCACTGCACTCCAGCCTGGGCGACAGAGCAAGACTCTGTCTCCAAAAAAAAAAAAAAAAAAAAAAAAAAAAAAGAATAAAAAAAAAAGATAAAGACTCCGTCTCCAAAAAAAAAAAGTTTTATTGTGGCATGATATACATAACATAATTTTTTTTCTGTTTTATAAATAGCTTTAGCTTGATTGTGGTGATTTTGTCACAGTGCATACGTATATACAAGTTGTCCACCTTGAGTATAAACAGTTTCCATTTGTCAGTTATACCTTTAAGGAAACTGTAAAAAATAAAATATGCACAACTCATTTAGTAACCTAGAAATCAAGTGTTTAATTTTCTGATATTTTATTATGCCCAGTAACATTACCCAGTAACAAAGCTGAGGAAAAGCCAAGCGCACCTGAAAACCTGCAAGACAGGGCCTGTGCCCAAGTTTTCTGATATTGTATTATGCCCAGTAACATTACTGATAAACATAGTTACGAAAAAAATGTACCTTACGCTTGCAGTTCAGTGGCGTTCAGTACATTCACATGGTTGTGCATCCATCATCATCCATCTGCAGAACATTTTTCATCTTGCAAACTGAAACTCTGTCTCTGAAAAACAATATTCTCCATCCCTAAGCCCCCAGTCCCTGGAAGCCACCTATTTTCTGTCTCTATGAGATTGACAAATGTAAGTGTCTCCTATGAGTGGAATCATCCAGTATTTGTCCTCTTGTGACTGGCATATTTTATTTAGTATCATGTCTTGGTTCATTCATGTTGTATATATCAGGATTTCCTTCCTTTTAAAGGCTAAATAATATTCCAATTAGTATTTAAGGCTAAATAATAATGATATGTATATATCACATTTTGTGGCCAGGTGCGGTGGCTCACGCCTGTAATCCCAGCACTTTGGGAGGCTGAGGTGGTCGGATCACAGAGTCAACAGATCAAGACCATCCTGGTTAACATGGTGAAACCCTGTCTGTACTAAAAATGCAAAAATTAGCTGAGAGTGGTGGCACGTGCCTGTAATACCAGCTACTTGGGAGGCTGAGACAGGAGAATCGCTTGAACCCGGTAGGCAAAGGTTGCAGTGAGCCAAGATCACGTCACTGCATTCCAGTCTGGTGACAGAGCGAGACTCCATCTCAAAAAAAAGCAAAACGAACACAAAAAAACAAACAAAAAAAGATATGTATATGTATATATCACATTTTGCTTATCTGTTTATCTGTTGATGAACACTTGTGATGCTTCCACCTTTTAAGTATAGTGAATAATGCTGCTGTTAACATTGGTGTACTGACAGGCACAGTGGCTCATGCCTGTAATCCCAGCACTTTGGGAGGCCAAGGCAAGCAGATCACTCGAAGCCAGGAGTTCGAGACCAGCCTGGCCAACATGGTGAAACCCGATCTCTACTAAAAATACAAAAAAATTAGCCGGGCATGGTGGCACGCCCCTGTAGTCCCAGCTACTCAGGAAGCCGAGGCATGAGAATTGCTTGAACCCAGGAGGTGGAGGTTGCAGTGAGCCGAGATCACACACTCCAGCCTGGGCAACAGAGTGAGACTCCATCTCAAAAAATAAAATTAAAACTGAAAACAGGAGAGTTTATTCAGTAAACATCGACTGAAGACCCTACTCTGGGCCAGGTACCAATGGGCAAGGCAGGCACAGCTCCCCGCTGGTGGAGCCCACAGCCAGGGAGAAAACACAAGAACCACAGAGCCATATGGATGAGTACTGTGTTCTGAGTGCTCTGAAGAAGAATGGGATTTTTCGAGCTGTAGTACAGGGGGATTCACAGAGGCTCCCCAGGGAATTATAGTTTGAAGTATCATATTCTGGGTGCAAATGGAAATTTGGTGTACATCTCTAGATAAGCCTCACTTCTGAATGCTTCCAGCTGTGGGCAGGGATCCCCAGATGGGCGTTGCTATGGAAGCAGCTTGCACCTCTCACTTCCTGACTTGAGTTTATTTCCGAGTTTCCCGTGCCACCGCCAGTTCCCAGCTGTAAATACAGACGTGGCAGGGTCCCTTTTTCCTGCAGCCTCATAGCTGCCCAGAGAACGGATGTGGCTGGAATCCAGCCTGGGAAGCCTCCTCCCGACAGACAGAGCTCGTTCTGGAACCTGCCATGTCGCGGTTTCTCTTCCATCCCGGCTCTTTCCTTTGTCCTCTCTCGGGACTGTGCCAGCATGCCCCAGCCTGTGTTTTGAAACTTCAGACCCCAGCTTGTATCTGATGGAGAAATGAGCTCATGAGGACTTTTTCCACCACCCAGCTACCGGGGAAGTTGAGTCAAATCTCTTTCATTTCAGATCCATCGCCCACCCCCACCCCCACCCCCAGGTCAGATTTGCCACCCTTCTGACAGAAACTGGGTTAGCTGTTCTCTGGGACTGTTTGTGAGGAAGGGACTTGTTGACCTGAACAAAGGACTACAAACAAGACGGGGGAGGGGTGTGGCTGATCGCTCACCGGGATTGGGACTTTTCAGCTACCCTTCAGTGCTTTCGAATAGTAATTGCTAACGTGTTGAGAATTTACAGTGTGCTAGACAATCTTTAAATCACTTTTAATCCATTTAACAGCTCAATCAAGTGTATATAATTATCCGCATTCTAGAGCTGGGGAGGCGGTGGGCAAGTTGGGCAAGTTGAGTCATTGGCCAAATTCCTGTACTGCAGCAATTTAGGCAAAAAGTGGGCATTTAACCAGAGGCTGCTGGGGCGGCCCAGAGACCTGAAGCAAAGCCTCAGGACCAGTCGGTTACTTGGTTGCAAGTAACAAAAACACCAACTCAAACAGACATAAATTTTAGGGGAAAGGATTGGCTCATTCAACTGGAAAGCCCAGAGGTGGGGCAGATGTCTGGGCTGGCTGGTCCAGGAGCCTGGGGCTATTGACAGTGACCCATTTTCTTTCTGTCTCTTTATTGTTCCCTCTGATGTCAGTGTCATCCTCAAACCTGGCTCCCCTGAAAGTTGCACACCAGCTGCCAGCACCCGCTCAGGCTTGTGTCCTTATCCCTGTCCTGAGAGAAAGAGAGGGTATCTGTCCCCCAGCCATCATGCAAAACCTCAGAGCTCCTCTCTGATTGGACTAGCACTGGTCATGTGATCTTCCCTGAACCAATCACTAATAAGAGAGGTGAGCTCACACTAGCAGGCTGGTTGCAAAACCTCCCATAGGGGAAGGGCGGGCAGGGTGCTGGGATTGGAACCAGGATACACATGCCACTGTATCTGCATTCTCTTCCTCACTTGTTCACTCCCCACCTCTAGATCTGCGTTATTCATTTTCTTACATTCAGTCTCTCTGCTTTTTCTTCTACTGGACAGGAAGCCTGGGCATCCCAGACTGCTGAGGGATACACCTTGCAGTACAGGCCCCCAAAGAGTCACCCCATGTTCTCTCAGCCCAAGTCCAAAACAACCCGAGGAGGGGAAGATGTCTCCCTCCGGACTAACCCGGGCCGAGGAAGGGGTTCTTGTGACGGGCTCAGCTGAGTCAGGTGTCCTCCACCCACCCCCCAGCCAATCAGCTACAGGCAGGGATGAGGTCATTGCTCCCCTGTCCCCTGCCATGTGCCTGCTATAACATCTTCATAGGACCTCTAAGCTGGAATCATTTAAGCAGGATGCCAAAGGACAGCAATTGGGCCACACTTCTTGACCGTAGTGACACTAAAACCTCATTGCAGCTCTCTACAGGAAGGCCAGCTCTTCACTGTGGCCCCCCAGACCCTGCGTGCTCTGGGCCCTGCCTGCCGCCCGCCCACACCTCATCCTGTAAGTCCCTGTGCACCGTGCTCCAGCTGCCGGGCCTGTCTGTGTTCCTTGAATGCACCATGTCTGAGCCTTGCTCCTGGGCTGCTTTCTTGGCCCTCCCGCCATGCTGCCTACTACCCCTTCCCTTCTGGCCTGGCCGATGTTGACTCCTCCTTCAGATGTCTCCTTCAACACACTCCCAGGGGGCTGTTCCAAAGCCCACCCCACCCTTCTTCCCTGAGCTATTCATCTGACCTGATCAGGGCTTTCCCCTCCCCTTAATGTCAGCTCCATAAAGGCAGGAACCAAGTCTGTTTTGTTACAGATATGACCCGTTCCACCAAATATGCACCTTACTGAACTTTGCTAAAGGGAATGAATGAAGTGATAATAGTGACATAAGGAGAAAGGGAAAACGGAGCACAGCGACTTGCCTATCACTTAGCTAGGAATCCCGGCACTGTGGGAGGCTGAGGCGGGCAGACTGCTTCAGGCCAGGAGTTTGAGACCAGCCTGGACAACATGCTGAAACCTCATCTCTATAAACAATACAAAAATTAGCCGGGCATTGTGGTGCGCACCTGTGGTCCCAGCTACTTGGGAGACTGAGGCAGGAAAATTACTTAAGCCTGGGAGGTTGGGCTGTGATCCTGCCACTGCGCTTCAAGCCTGGGTGACAGAGTAAGACACCATCTCAAAGAAAAATAAAAGCACCCAGATAAACAGGCGGTGAATGGTGGAGGAAAAATCCTGGGTGCCAAGACATCATGTAGCTAGTTGGGGAGGTGACGCCGGGGCTGAGAGCATCAGTCAAAGTTTGCCAGTCTAGGGGAGCGGTGGTGGCAGGGGTGAGTCCAGGGTAGGGGTCGGAGACTGTATATGAGAAGAGCCTGAGCTGGGGTAGAGCCAGTCTGGAAGAACTGAAAGGCCCGAACATAGATGCAGCATTGGTGAGGTGGGATGGAGCAGTAGAAGGTGCAAGAAGCAGACAGGGCCAATCATGCTTGACCTTGCAGGCTTTGCAGGGTGTGGGCATCATGCCTTTCACCTTCTAGGGAATGGGGCGCATAAGAGAGGGAAGAGGGCAAGAAAGGTGGGAGGGCTTTGAATATTGGCATGAGAATACTGTCCAGGGAGATGACAGTCCCCCACACTGACACGGGCGGCATCTGTAGAAACAGGAAAGGCCTCTCAGACACGTGGAAAGATACCTGACTCTGGGCATAATAAGAGAAATACCAATTAAAATCATGCTGAGATACTACTTCGCACCTCTCAGAAGGGCAAGAGCACAAAGCGTGCGCACACGCTGCAGGCAGTGGCGTGGAGGGCAGCCAGGGTTCTCCGGAGCTAGTGGGAGGGAAAGCAGAGCTGTCGCTTTGGAGGGAACTCTGGCCATTCCTGTGAGTATGACCCGGCACACACCCACCCTTCACCCCAGCAGCTCCACTCCCTGAAGCTTCACCTACACATGTTCCCAAGTGTGAGAAGTGATCTTTGTCTAAGGTTATTCATTGCAGCAGTGCTTGTCAGAGCCGAAAAGGGGACATGGCTTGTGTGTGCCTTAATATGGCACTAGAGGAATCAGTCGGGTGTCTGTACAGTGGAATACTGTGCGACAGGGAAGGTAGAGTAAGGCCCTGATAGGAGGGGCCTTCGGTGTCTGGTGTGCTGCTAAGCAGGAAAAGGAAAAGAACGTGGTGGCTCACGCCTATAATCCCAGCACTTTGGGAGACCAAGGCAGATAGATCATTTGAGGTTAGGAGTTCAAGACCAGCCTGGCCAACATGGTGAAACCCTGTCTCTACTAAAAATACAAAAATTAGCTGGGCACGGTGGCTGATGCCTGTAATCCCAGCATTTTGGGAGACTGAGGTGAGCAGATCATTTGACTTCGGGAGTTCAAGACCAGCCTGGCCAATATGGTGAAACCCTGTCTCTACTAAAAATACAAAAATTAGCCAGGGATGGTGGCCGGCACCTGTAATCCCAGCTACTCTGGAGACTGAGGCAGGAGAATCGCTTGAACCCAGGAGGCGGAGGTTGCAGTGAGCCGAGATCACGCCACTGCACTCCAGTGCAGTGCGAAAGTGAGACTCTGTCTCAAAAAAAAAAAAAAAAAGGAAAAAACAATTCTTATATTTGTAATTCCCCAGGGGAGGGGGAATTTTGGAAAATGTGAGGAGAATATAGGTTTTGTGACAATTCCAGTGTCAGTCAGCCCTGGAGCACTCTTTATTATTTTTTATTATTATTATTATTATTATTAATTCTTCTTCTACCTTTTTTTGCTTAACTTAAGCATACCCTGAGAGAGCACTCTTAACTGTCAAATTAGATCACCTTAATTTTCCATACCAGGCACTGTGTGCTTGGCTGTATGTGTGTATGTATCTTTGTGTGTGTGTGCACGTATGTGCATGTATGATTTAGTTACTTTATTGAGATCTCTAAGGCACCACCTCTGAGCGGCCTTCCTCAGCAGCCTGTGTAAAATGGCCTTCCCTGTCACTGTCTCCTGCTTTTTTTTTTTTTTTTTTTCATGGCGTTTATCATGATCTGATGGTCTATATTTGTTTGCTTTCTACACCATCCTCTTTGGAATGTGAGCTCCGCGAAGGCAGGGATCTTTGTTTTGTTCCTTTCTGTATCCCCAACGTCTAGAGCAGTGCCTGTCCCATAGCAGTTGCTTGATGAGTGTGTGCTGAATGAATGTGAGTGCGTCTGAAGACTGAATGTTATCCTTCTGTTACAGATGCAGACCTCAGGCCCCCAGAGGCCTTGCCCTCTTTTCATGGACTCTACAAACTGCAAAGCCCACTGGTGTTCTGACTGGGAAAGAGGCGAGAAATCCCCCTAGGCTGCCTTTTTTTTTTTTTTTTTTGAGACAGAGTCTCGCTCTGTTACCCAGGCTAGAGTAAGTACAGTGGCGCAATCTCGGCTCACTGTGACCTCCGCCTCCTGGGTTCAAGCAATTCTCCTGTCTCAGCCTCCCTAGCAGCTGGGACTACAGGCACCCACCACCACGCCCAACTAATTTTTTGTATTTTTAGTAGAGACACAATTTCACCATATTGGTCAGGCTGGTCTTGAATTCCTGACCTCAGGTGATCCACCCACTTCGGCTTCCCGAAGTGCTGGGATTACAAACGTGAGCCACTGCTCCTGGCTAGGCTGCCTTTTAAGCTGTTAAAATTCTCCCTTTACCCCCATTCCTTTTTCTTTCTTTTTTTCCCCTTAGAGACAGAAGTACAGTGATGGGATCATAGCTCACTGCAGCCTTGAACTCCTGAGCCCAAGCAATCCTCCTGCCTCAGCCTCCCAAGTAGCTGGGATTACAGGCGCCTGCCACCACACCCAGCTAATTTTTGTATTTTTAGTAGAGACGGGGTTTCACGGTGTTGGTCAGGCTGGTCTCAAACTCCTGACCTTGTGATCCACCTGCCTTGGCCTCCCAAAGTGCTGGGATTACAGGCGTGAGCCACCGCGCCCAGCCCTGTTCTGGGCTGTTATTCCATGGAGAATAGGTAGAGAGAGAAGGAAATTTCCAACGTGAAGGCATTCTCTTCTGGAGGGAACCATCACTTAGGCTGCATGCTTAATCTTACCAGAGTCCAATTTGCCCAAGAGACCTCCTCAGACATGAGGAGTTGAGAATGTCGTTTATTTCTTCAGTATTTCCGTTGTAATAACAGCTTTGCCAGTGTGCTTTTGAGGATCCTTCTGTGCCAGTCACTTTGCCAGCCGTTGCATTGCTGTTACCTCATTTAACCCTCTCAACAGCCCTACTGAGGGTGGGTATTACTCCTCCCACCATGTTACTGATGAGGAAGCTTGGGATTCAGAATGGGCTGGTAACCAGCCACACATCACAGGCTGCTAAGCCGCAGACCTGCGATTTGATTCGGGCTCTAGCTGACCACCAAGATGGCGCTCCCTGGCCTCGTTGCCACACTGCTTCCCCATCTGCTTTGGGGATTTTCCCAGTGGCCAGCAGGACAGGGTCTGGTTTTCTGTGACAGCGTGATATGGATGGTTAATCATGTCTCCAAGCCCTGCTGTCCGGCATGAGGCTTTGGTGGATTGGAGGAAGGCTGGTGTAGAGCCTTCTGCTTGTTTACTTCTCATAGGTGTTTGCCACACAAGAGATCAAACTTCTGTTTCCCGTTGAGATTGGTTTCCATCTCTCTCCATTCATCTCTGACACTCCCTGTCTCTCTTAATTATGTCTTATACTGATGTCTATAACCCTGCCCAGCCCTCTCCCTCCAGACCCCCTCCCAGCAGTAACTGCTATTAGTAGAGCTATTAAGAACACAGGCCTGTATTTTCAGCACTTGAGGAAGCCGAGGCCGGAGGATTGCTTGAGCCCAGGAGTTTGAGACCAGCCTGGGCAATATAATGAGACTCTGTCTCTACTGAACATAAACATTTTTTAAATGAGCTGGGCGTGTTGGCTCACGCTTATAACCCCAGCACTTTAGGAGGCTGAAATGGGAGGATCACTGTAGCCCAGGAGTTTGAGGCTACAGTAAGCTAAAATCAAGTCACTACATTCCATCCAAGGTGACAGAGCGAGAACCTGTCTCTTAAAAAAAAAAAAAGAGTCTGGGCACGGTGGCTTACGCTTGTAATCCCAGCACTTTGGGAGGCTGAGGCAGGTGGATCACCTGAGGTCAGGAGTTCAAGACCAGCCTGGCCAATATGGCGAAACCCTATCTCTACTAAAAATAACAAAATTAGCTGGGCGTGGTGGCGAGCGCCTGTAATCCCAGTGACTCGGGAGGCTGAGGCAGGAGAATCGCTTTAATCCAGGAGGCAGAGGTTGCAGTGAGCCGAGATTGCGCCATTGCACTCCAGCCTGGGCAACAAGAGCAAAACTTCGTCTAAAAAACAAAACAAAACAAAACAACAAGAACAAAGAACATGCACACTCTAGCCAGGCAGCCTGGATAGAGCCTTGGCTCTACAGTTACCCACTGTGTGACCTTGGGTAAGTGACTCTGAGCCTCATTTCCTCCCCTGTAATATAGGAGTAATAATAACAGAACCTTCTTCCAAGGATGGTCATGAGTATTCATCAAGATTGTGCTGAACCCAGGGTACAACTCATGGTAATGACCAACAAACACGGTCTCTTTCTGTGCACATAGAAACATCTCTCCTTACACAGTTTGTTACTTTATTCACTGAGAAGACATGGATGTGTGCAGATATATCTTATTTTTTCTCAGAGCTGCTAGAACATTTATTTAGCAGATACTCTCTTGTGAGTGGCAGCACTGTTGCACGGTCTAGGTATCCATTGGGAACAAGGTGAGAGCCCTGTACTCATAGAGTTCATGTATTCATCAGCAAGACATAATAAAGAAATCAGTGGGCCGGGTCTAGTGACTCACACCTGTAATCCCAACACCTTGGGAGGCCAAGGTGGGAGGATCACTTGAGCCCAGGAGTTCAAGACCAGCCTGGGCAACATGGTGAAACCCTATCTCTACAAAAAACAACAAAAATTAACCAGGGATGGTGACGTGCACCTGTAGTCCCAGCTACTTGGGAGGCTAAGGTGGGAGAATCATGAGCCCAGGAGGTCCGGTGAGCCATGATTGCACCACTTCACTCCAGCCTGAACAGTGGAGTGAGACCCTGTGTTGAGAAAAGAAAAACAGCGGTCGTGCTTACTGCTCTGTAAGGAATAAAACTAGATTGAAGTAGGGGCCCCCTGATCTGGGTGGTCAGGGAATGCTTCCCTGAGGAAGCCTGCCTTGAGAATAGCTAGAGCCACACGTGCAAAGGCCCTGGGGCAGGAATAAAATTGGAAGGTCAAGGCAGCCAGTGTGGTGGGAGCATTTGGATGGTGGGGGAAGATGATGAGGCCCGAGATATGTTGAAGAACTTTAAGCTGGAAAGCAGCTGGAGGTGATCCCTGTTTGATGTAATCCCTCTGGCTGTGGGTGGAGAACAGAATCTAGGAAGGCAAACGTGGCCTGGGGAGGCCAGAGAGGGATCTCATGCAGTTGTTAAGATGAAAGATGATGGTAGTGGCTTGGCCTGGGAAGGAGGAAGAAAGGAAATGAATTCAGGACGTATTTTGGAGTTAGTGGCAATAGGGTTTGCTGATGGACTTGCTGTGGAGGATGAGGGAAGGAGGGACAGGAAGGATTCTCCCATGTGTCTGCATCGTTGCTGGATCCCTGCTGACAGACACACAGGTTGTCTCCCGTGTCTCCCAACATGCATGAACGCACACCCTTGCTGGGTTGTGTCCCTTTTTTTTTGAGACAGGATCTTGCTCTGTCACCGAGGCTGGAGTGCAGTGGTGTGATCTTGGCTCACTGCAGCCTCGACCTTTCCGGCTCCCGGCTCAAGCAACCTCAGCCTCCCGGATAGCTGGGACGACAGGTGCACGCCTCCATGTCTGGCTGATTTTTTTATTTTTTATTTTTTGTAGAGATGGGGTCTCGCTATGTTGACCAGGCTGATCCCCATCTCCTGACCTCAAGCGTTCCTCCCACCTCAGTGTCCCAAAGCGCTGGGATTACAAGGCTGAGCTACCATGAGTCTTAAGGGATGGAGGGGAAGGGCATTTCACGTGGAGGGAAGCATCTGAGGAAATACTAGGGCCTGAGTAAAGGCTGGGGCCCTGCTGTGGTGCTGTACAGGGAGCCTCCTCTGCTCCTAGCCCAGCTCAGGCCAAAGCGTGGGGTGAGGGACAGAGTTGTCTCCTGGGCTGTGGAACAGCAGCATCCAACCTTAATCCACCACCTGAAGTGTATGCAGTTGCTGCCCATTTTGAGATTCTTTCATGTCCTCCATCCCCCGTCTTATCCAGAGCTGCTTTCTCATCTGGCCAAGTCCATTTTCCTCCCGTCCTCTCCCCTCCCCAGGTGAGTCCAGAGTTTCAGCTAATGTTGCAGCAGCAGATGCATCACGTTGGATTGCCTGCCATTCTCGGGGCCCTTTTGCTGTCTGCATTTAGGTCAGCTTTGTTTTCCTGGGGATTGAAAGCAGTGGCTGGCATGGCCTTTGGTTCTGGGCCAGCCTCGCAAGGAGGCTGGACCTGCAGGAACTGAACGAGAGGCCTCTTGTTTGTATGAACTTGATTCTTCCACCTTCTTTGTCCCCTATTCCCTTCTGTTTCTTGTTTCTGGCCTTGTTCTTGAGAGTGCAGGTCCCACAGGCAGTGGCCAGTGCTGCAGGCCTCCTTTGCCCTTTCTGAGGGACTTTGGGCATCTGGTGGACTCTAGTCCACTCAGCCAGTGAGGGCAGCTCAGCCAGTGTGAGTTTAAAACGGCATGACCTCCAAGCTCCCGTTGCCTCCTGCTCCGACCCTGACCTGGGTTTCTCTCTGGTGCTGCTGGCAGGTGCTGGGCCAGGCTGCTCGTCAAAATTAGCATCTCTGGGAATTCGCCTTCTGCCTACCCAAGGGCTGTAGAATAGGAGGTATCACAGATTACAAGAAGGTAAAATTTGACACATTTCAGCTCATACCAGGTCCAAAAAAAAGGAACGACCTTGAAGGAGAAAAATATAGAGCATTAATGAGCTCAACTCAGCACCCTCCCAAGTTGCTGGAGGACATGTGAATCACTGCAGCCTTTTTAGAGCATGGACTGAAAAAAAAAACAAAAACCTCTTTTTTTTTTTTTTTTTTATGAGCCAGTACATGCATGTGATAAAACATTCAAATGGTACAAAAAAGGTATACGATAGTCTTCTTCCCCTACCTACGATCTCCCAGTTCCTTCCTGTGAGGACACCCATGTCTCATATGTTCTTCGAGAGATGCTCAATACAAAAACAAGCATATATTATACGTGCAGTTCTGGACCTTCACTGGGAGACCATTCCGTAATGTAACCATGTAATTTTTCTTTTTTTTTTTTTTTCTTTTTTTTTTTTTTTTTTTTTTTTTTTTTGAGACAGAGTCTCACTCTGTCGCCCAGGCTGGAGTGCAGTGGCGCAATCTCGGCTCACTGCAAGCTCCGCCTCCCGGGTTCACGCCATTCTCCTGCCTCAGCCTCCTGAGTAGCTGGGACTACAGGCGCCCGCCACCGCGCCCGGCTAATTTTTTGTATTTTTTTAGTAGAAACGGGGTTTCACCGTAGTCTCGATCTCCTGACCTTGTGATCCGCCCGCCTCGGCCTCCCAAAGTGCTGGGATTACAGGCGTGAGCCACCGCGCCCGGCCTGTAATTTTTCATAAACAGCCTTTGACCCAGCACTGCCACTCCTGAGAATCGTGCAGAAGAAAAAAACAAATAGCCTAAGTACAAAAGGATATTTATTGCAGCATTGTTTGCAGTGGCAAAGCAAAAAACAAACCCTGGAAATAAAACGAATGCCCATTTTTCAGGGACTGATGGAATAAAATGCAGCACATCTATGTTCTTGGCCTATCAGCTGCTAAAAAGAGTGGGTAAGAGCACTGATTGCTGGCCTGGAGGCATTTCTGTGATGTATTTAAGGGAAAGCAAGATTCAGAGAAGTACATTTGATAAGATCCTGTTGATGTAAAATACAGCGACAAAAGGCATTGTCATTTTATTGGGGACAGTGGGTATCTACTTCATTCTCTTCCACATCACATGGCCTGCTCCACCCCGCATTCTGCCTGGGAGACATTGCCAGGATCCTTACTTGTGCTCAGAGTGAACTTCACCCACTGGTATTATTAGAGGCCTATCTGGGAGCATCCTCCAGCCAGACCACAGGTGGAGAGCCCATGGCATTCGTGCTGGAAAATGCTCACCTGGGCCTCTGTCAGGCTAGGAGAGGCCAGCCTGTTCCTGGGTGCCAGGTGCTATGGTGAGAATCGCTTCTCGCTAACCATGACAGGCAGTGTGACCAATTTCCCAGTCACTTGGTAGGATGAACTAAGCGGAGTTTGGTGAGCTGTGAAGCATGCAGCACCACCAAATCTGCCACTCACGAGACCGGCACAGAAGAATTACAGAAATGCTGAAGTCAGGACATCAGATCTCGGGCTCTGTTCCAGCTGAAGGTTCCGGGGGCAGAAAGCACAGGTAACAACTTAACTCACGTCCATCCCGAGCTCAACACACAGAGTCACCCAATGAAATGCTTCTCGTGCCACATTTTTTTTTTTTAAGTTCTAGGGTACATGTGCACAACATGCAGGTTTGTTACATATGTATACATGTGCCATGTTGGTGTGCTGCACTCATTAACTCATCATTTACATTAGGCATATCTCCTAATGCTGTCCCTCCCGCCGCCCTCCACCCCATGACAGGCCCCAGTGTGTGATGTTCCCCTTCCTGTGTCCTACTATTCTCATTGTTCAGTTCCCACCTATGAGTGAGAACATGCGGTGTTTGGTTTTTTGTCCTTGTGATAGTTTGCTCAGAATGATAGCTTCCGGCTTCATCCATGTCCCTACAAAGGACATGAACTCATCCTTTTTTATGGCTGCATTGTATTCCATGGTGTATGTGTGCCACATTTTCTTAATCCAGTCTATCATTGATGGGCATTTGGGTTGGTTCCAAGTCTTTGCTGTTGTGAATAGTGCCGCAATAAACATACGTGTGCATGTGTCTTTATAGCAGCATGACTTATAATCCTTTGGGTATATACCAGTAACAGGATGGCTGGGTCAAATGGTATTTCTAGTTCTAGATCCTTGAGGAATTGCCACACTGTCTTCCACCATGGCTGAACTAGTTTACAGTCCCACCAACAGTGTAAAAGTGTTCCTATTTCTCCACATCCTCTCCAGCACCTGTTGTTTCCTGACTTTTTAATGATCGCCATTCTAACTGGTGTGAGATGGTATCTCATTGTGATTTTGATTTGCATTTCTCTGATGACCAGTGATGATGAGCATTTTTTCATGTGTCTGTTGGCTGCGTGAATGTCTTCTTTTGAGAAGTGTCTGTTCATATCCTTCACCCACTTTTTGATGGGGTTGTTGTTTTCTTGTAAGTTTGTTTGAGTTCTTTGTAGATTCTGGATATTAGCTCTACAAGGCTACTACAAGGCTACAGTTACCAAAACAGAGATATAGACCAGTGGAACAGAGCAGAGCCCTCAGAAATAATACCACACATCTACGACCATCTGATCTCTGACAAACCTGACAAAAGAAATGGGGAAAGGATTCCCTATTTAATAAATGGTGCTGGGAAAACTGGCTAGCCATATGTAGAAAGCTGAAACTGGATACCTTCCTTGCACCTTATACAAAAATTAATTCAAGATGGATTAAAAACTTAAATGTTAGACCTAAAACCATAAAAAACCTAGGCAATACCATTCAGGACATAGGCATGGGCAAGGACTTCATGTCTAAAACACCAAAAGCAACGGCAACAAAAGCCAGAATTAACAAATGGGATCTAATTAAACTAACGAACTTCTGCACAGCAGAAGAAACTACCATCAGAGTGAACAGGCAACCTAGAGAATGGGAGAAAATTTTTGCAATCTATTCATCTGACAAAGGGCTAATATCCAGAATATATATATATATATATATATATATTTTTTTTTTTTTTTTTAAATAAGAGGGTCTTGCTCTGTTGCCTAGGCTGGAGTGCAGTGGTACAATCATAGCTCACTTCAGCCTCAACCCCCCAGGCTCAAGTTATCCTCCCAAGCAGCTGGGTCTACAGGTGCACGCCACTAGTAGTAGGCCCAGCTAATTTTTAAACTTTTTTTGTTGACATATGATCTCACTATGTTGCCCAGTCTGGTCTCAAAACTCCTGGCCTCAAGCGATCCTTCTGCCTCAGCCTCCCAAAGTGCTGGGATTACAGCTATGAGTCACCACACCCAGCTCCATGCCAGGTTTAAATGCAAGTAACAGATCATTTCACTCTTTGGAATCACTAAATGACACAGCTTGCATTTCCTGGCTTATACG
This sequence comes from Macaca fascicularis, assembly GCF_037993035.2. Taxonomy (NCBI): domain Eukaryota; kingdom Metazoa; phylum Chordata; class Mammalia; order Primates; family Cercopithecidae; genus Macaca; species Macaca fascicularis. The sequence goes on from NC_088393.1 coordinate 45,063,786, forward strand.
TATATATGTCATTCATTCTTACCAGAATAGTGGAAATGCTGCACAAAACCAACTTAAACTGTTTTCATTTCATATCTTGACATGTGTACATTCTACCAATATTCTACCTTTGACTTACTGATGACTAAGGAAGGAATGATAGGAAAAGGAACTGTGGGTTGCTGTATCTTTCCCTTTCCTTCCATGTCATCGTTCTGCATACCTAGTTGGCTAATTCGGGGAAGTGTGGCAAGTAAAAAAGAATGTTGCCAGGTACGGTGGCTCATGCCTGTAATTCCACACTTTGGGAGGCTGAGGCAGGCAGACTGCTTGACCCCAGGAGTTTGAGACCAGCCTGGGGGACATGGCGAAACTCTGTCTCTAAAAAATATACAAAAACTAGCCGGGGATGGTGGTATGCACCTGTGGTCCCAGCTACTCAGGTAGCTGTGGTGGGAGGACCACTTGAGCCTGGGAGGTCAAGGTTGCAGTGAGCTGTGATCATGTCACAGCTCTCCAGCCTCCAGCCTCCAGCCTGGGTGACAGAGCAATACCATGTTAAAAAAAAAAAAAGATTGTGAGAGGTCTCCATGGTCTTCATGTTTCTTTCTGCATTTCATATTTCATCACCTTCTTTCTGCTGTGTTCGAAGCAACTCCTGGCTCTAATGGAGGGGCCTCTGGGAACTGTCAGTTTTCCCGCTTACTCCGTGTAGCTGTGATTATATGCTTACTTTATACCTGCTTTCAATCTTGCTGAACTTGCATGCATCGTTGGCCCGCTGGAATCCGGCGCTCACAGGGGATCCGGAATACCATATGAGAATGCCGTGACAAGGAGTGACAGGCACACACGTGGCTCAGATCTTCTCTGCTCACATGCGTGTTCCATTGGCCCCGGACTTCACTTACAAAATACAAGTTCAAAGACAAAATGATTTAGAATTTCAAGACGTTGACAGAACATTAGACCAAGGGAAGGGCTCACAACTACTGGGGTCACACACCCAGAAAGCTAGCACTATCTGGGTTTGTTGCATGAAGTAACAAATACTCAGTTGGAGATAGGGTTCTGTTACCACCCCAGTTTTAACTTACCTGACTTGGAGTAATAGCGTTTCATGCTAGGACTTAAAACACTTCTAAGGCCAGCTCTATTTTTAGTGGACTGTATATACGAATCGAAACATAATCAGTATCCTTACCTGTGCCTGTTTTTCTGCCATCCGCTGGTGGGTAGTGGTCCATATTGGCAGATGACATCATCAACTACCCATTTATTCAAACCAGAAAAATACACATATATATGCATACATACTGTGAATGCATGTCTTCTTTTTTTAAATGGAGTCTCTGTTGCTGAGGCTAGAGTTCAGTGGCACAGTCTTGGCGCACTGCAACCTCCGCCTCCCAGATTCAAGCAGTTCTCCTGCCTCAGCCTCCCCAGTAGCTGGGATTATGGGCACACGCCACCACGCTCAGCTAACTTTTGTATTTTTAGTAGAGATGAGGTTTCACCATGTTGGCCAGGCTGGTCTCACAACTCGTGACCTCAAGTGATCCTCTTGCCTTGGCCTCCCAAAGTGCTGGGATTATAGGTGTGAGGCACCACACCTGGCCTTAAAGTGATTATTGATATATTTGGTTAATACCAATCATGTTTGTAATTGTTTTCTACTCTACTCCTTACCAGAGACTTCTTTTTCTGCCTCCTCTGGCTTTTTTTTTTTTTTTTTTTTTTGAGATGGAGTTTCACTCTTGTTGCCTTGGCTGGAGTGCAGTGGTGCAATTTCGGCTCACCGCAACCTCTGCCTCCCAGGTTCAAGCGATTCTCCTGTCTCAGCCTCCCAAGTAGCTGGGATTACAGGCGTCCGCCACCATGCCCGGCTAATTTTTTGTATTTTTTAGTAGAGACAAGGTTTCACCAGGTTGGCCAGGCTGGTCTTGAACTCCTGACCTCAGGTAATCCAACCGCCTCAGCCTCCCAAAGTGCTGGGATTACAGGCATGAGCCACCGCGCCAGCCCTTTTTTTTTTTTTTTTTTGAGACTGGGTCTCGCTCTGTTGCCCAGGCTGGAGTGCAGTGGCATGATCTCAGCTCACTGCAGCCTCCAGCTCCCAGGTTCAAGCAATTCTCCCACATCAGCCTCCTGATTAGCTGAGATTACAGGGGCATGCCACCACACCCAGCTAATTTTTGCATTTTTAATAGAGATGGGGTTTCACCATGTTGGCCAGGCTGGTCTCAAACTCTTGACCTCAGATCAATAGCCTTTCTATCTCTATGGATTCGCCCATTCTGGACATTTCATGTAAATGGAACTGTGTAATCCATGGTCTTTTGTGACTGGCTTTCACTCAGCATCATGTTTTCATGGCCCATCCATGTCACGAATGAATTCTTGCTTCATTCCTTTTATGGCTGAATATTCCATTGTACGGAGGTACCACATTTTGTTAATTCTTCAGCTAATGGACATTCTGGGATATCCTTCCTCCCACTTTTCACATAGCTTCCTTTTGCTTTTTATTTAGTTCTGGGCTTAAATTCATTCTGGTTCTCACCACTGAACTTATATATGTACCTGTTTGCCTACTTCTTTACTCTGGTCCCCTAGTGTGGACGGTACATTTTGTGAGGGCGGGGACTGTGTCTGCTTTGTTCACCGTACCTAGCATCCTACCCCACACCGTGTCCAGAGTGAGGTAGTGCCCATTGTTGAATGAATGATCTCATATATATCTCACTTTACCTCTTCCTAAGGCAAGGTGATCGTAACCCCACTCTGTATCTGGGAAGTTCTGTGTCTAGCTTTCTCCCTGGTGTTGAGGAGAGCAAGGCATCCTAAAGCATGAGGATACTTTAAATGGTGGCAGGTTACTAGAAGGATTTCTTTGGTGTAAAATACTGTTCCATCACTCATCTGCTATGCAAGACTGCCGGCTCATTTGAAAAGCCCATTTGGCTGCCAGTAGCAGACACCAGAAATAACAGTGGTATAAACTCAGTGGAAGGCAGTTTCTGTCCTGAGTAAGACATCAAGAGATAGGCAGTCCATGCCTGGTGTGGCAGCTTCACAGTCAACAAGAAAAGCAGAGTCCTTTGATACAGGGTCCTTCTGCTCACTATCCCTAGCACAGGGCCTTCATGGCCGTGTGACTGCTGGAGTCAAGCTAGTGAGTCTGGAGTCCAGGTGGGAATAGGGTGAGGGAGAGGCACAAAAGCATAGTCCAGCTTTGCATTTCTGATGAGGATTTTCCTCAAAGTCCCACAGCTTATGTTTACCTTGCATTGGCCATGCTGGCTGCAAGGGAGTTTGGGAAATGTAGTCTTGGCTGAGCATCCTGAGAAGAAAGAGAAGAATGGCTGCTGGGTGGGAAGGGCACTTAGCAACTGGAGTTGGTTCATTTCCTGCCCACAGTACCCAGGTCCATCACAGCCAGCTTCTGCCCATTGGCCTGGACCTTCAAGCCTTAAGTGACCAGAATCAGAGCAGGGACTTTCTCCGTGTGTCTGGTTGACCAGAGGGTGGGATTTTGAGGCTTGTCAGGGAGCATCAGTTCAAGAAACTTACCACATCACCAGCAATAAGAATAATGGTAGCTCTGGCCAGGTGCAGTGGCTCATACCTGTAATCTCAGCATTTTGTGAGGCTGAGGCAGGAGGATTCCCTGAGGTCAGGAGGTAGAGACCAGCCTGGGCCACTTAGTAAGACCCTGTCTGCACAAAAAAGAAATTTAAAAACATTACCCAGGTGTGGTGATGCACACCTGTAGTTCCAGCTACTCAGGAGGCTGAGGCGAGAGGATCACTTAAGCCTGGGAGTTCAAGACTGCAGTGAGCTCTATGATTGCACCACTGCACTCCACCCTGGGCAACCGAGTGAGACCCTGTCTCTAAATATATATATATAAATAACTAAACTCATGGTAGCTCACACTTAATTTATACTTAGTGCATAATAGATTTTGTTCTAAACAATTTGTGTGGAGTAACTTTTTACTTAATCCTCACAACACCCTTATTGTTATCCCCATTTTAGAGATGAGGAAACTGAGGCACAGAGAGGGTAAGCAACCATAGGCTTTCTCACTGTGAGTAATTTTTTTCCCCTTCACTTCCCTTTCAATGTGTTATGAATAACAGGATTAGAAAATAAAGCCTGACCTATTTTGGTAGATTGACCACTGTTCTGCCTTTCAGCTGATTAGCTGGGGTCTGGAGAGTGCTTTGTGGAAAGGCACCCAACAGTCGAAACCACACTGACAGGCTGTTTTCATAGCAGTGCAGGAAGGGGCTTAACTGTTGGCACATCCAGCAAATGGCTGGTGACAGGAAGAAAAAGGATCCACAGCTATGCAGAATTTCCGCAGCCCGTGAGCCTGGGGCCGGCTGACCACAGTGCCTGTGTGCCAGCGGACTGGGCCTGGCCTTTAAAATGACAGTCACCCCAGCTGCCCTTAGTAGTGTGTTAAGGAGAAAGAAGCTGTTCTCTCTTCAGGTCCCCAATAATTAGTTCGGGCACCAGGTCATCATTGTAGCTGCCTCTGATCAGCCATGCTCAGTGGAAATCTTTGAGTCCCACAATATATCTCTGAGTTGAGTCTTTATTTTTTTTATTTTTTTGAGATGGAGTCTCACTCTGTGGCCCAGGCTGGAGTGCAGTGGCACTATCTTGGCTCACTGCAACCTCTGCCTCCAAGCAATTCTCCTGTCTCAGTCTCCCGAGTAGCTGGGACTACAGGTGTGTGCCACCACACTCAGCTAATTTTTGTATTTTTAGTAGAGATGGGGTTTTGCCATGTTGGCCAGGCTGATCTCAAACTCTTGACCTCGGTGATCTGCCCACCTCAGCCTCCCAAAGTGCTGGGATTACAGGCGTGAGCCACCGCGCCCGGCTTTTAGCTGAGTCTTTTTGAGACCCCTTCAGGTCCATGTTGGTGGCTGTCTGCAGACTATCCAGGGTGGTGGCACAGCACATGGCCCCAGGCTGCAGCAGGTGTTTCAGTTAGGAATGATTCAGCCACAGCTAGTAGAATTCACAAGTGGCATTGTCACCTTAACACATAGGTGGTCCTTCATGTCCCATAACAATGTCCGGAGTGAGAGCCTGGCAGGTTCAGTGGCTGACAGGTCAACACCAGCACTGCTCTGACCCTCTTGCCACCATGGCCTTAAGATGGCTGTTGGACCCTGAGAACTCAGCCCATCTAGTCTGGGCTGGCTATTTCTGGGGACAAGGGGACTCTCTCAAATCCGGCTGTCACATCTGCCTGTCTACATTCCAAGATGGAGAAAAGGCAGACTGGCGAAAGGGAAAATGACTGTGTAGATGTAGATGAGTCTGACCCTTTTTTTTTTTTTTTTGGAGACAGACTCTTGCTCTGTCTCCCAGGCTGCGATGGAGTGATACAGTCATGGCTCACTACAGCCTCGGTCTCCTGGGCTCAAGTGATCCTCCTACCTTCCTGCCTCAGCCTCCCAAGTAGCTGGGACTACAGGTATATGCCTCCACGCCTGGGTAATTTTTATATTTTTTTAATAGGGATGGGGTCTCGCTGTGTTGCCCAAGCTGGTCTCTAACTCTTGGGCTCAAGGAATCTGCCAGCCTCGGCCTCCCAAAGTACCGGGATTACAGGCATGAGCCACCGCACCTCGAGTATGAATCCGATCCTTTTTGTGAGGAGAGGGGAAATGCTTTTCTAGAGTTCCTGAATGAGAAACCTCTGCCCTCCCCAAGGTTCTGAAGATATGTGCCTGTGCTGTCTTCCAGACATGTTCATATATTTCCTTTGGCATTTAGGTCTTTGACCCATCTGACATTGATGTCTGTATGTGGAAAGAGACAGAGTTCAAGGCTAAGCTCATATTCTTTGCTGTTGCATTTAGTAGGCACCATTGTTGGTGGTTCTAGAGCCAGACCCACTGGGTTCAAATCCCTCCTGGCTATGCCGTCTACTTGCTGTGTGATCTTGAGCAAGGTACCTTTCTGTACTTCAGTTTTCTGGTCTGTTAAAAATGGAGATCAGGCCAGGTGCGGTGGCTCACACCTGTAATCCCAGCACTTTGGGAGGCCAAGGTGGGCAGATCATGAGGTCAGGAGATCAAGACCATCCTGGCTAACACAGTGAAACCCCGTCTCTACTAAAAAATACAAAAAATTAGCTGGACGTGGTGGCGGGCGTCTGTAGTCCCAGCCACTTGGGAAGCTGAGGCAGGAGAATTGCTTGAACCTGTGAGGCAGAGCTTGCAGTGAGCCAAGATTACGCCATTGCACTCCAGCCTGGGCAACAGAACGAGACTTCGTCTCAAAAAAATAAAGAAAAAGAAAAAAATGGAGATCATAGTACAACCTACTTCTCAGGTTATTAAGAGGTTTAAATGAATTGGTAGTTAAAGAGCAGAAAACAGAGCCAGGAATGGTGGCATGCACCAGTAGTCCCAGCCACTCGGGAGGCTGAGGTGGGAGGATCACTTGAGCTCAGGAGGTCAAGGCTGCAGTGAGCTGATTGTGCCACTGCACTCCAGCCTGGGTGACAGAGTGAGACCCTGTCTTTAAGAAGAAAAATTGTAATTCCAGCACTTTGGGAGGCTGAAGTGGGCAGATCACAAGGTCAGGAGATTGAGACCATCCTGGCTAACACGGTGAAACCCTGTCTCTACTGAAAATACAAAAAAAAAAAAAAAAAGCCGGGCATGCTGGTGGACACCTGTAGTCCCAGCTACTCGGGAGGCTGAGGCAGGAGAAGGGTGTGAACCTGGGAGGCGGAGCTTGCAGTGATCTGAGATCATGCCACTGCACTCCAGCGTGGGCGACAGAGCGAGACTCCGTCTCAAAAAAAAAAAAGAGAGACGAAAAAACAAAACACAACTGAAAACAGTGCCTGGCATGTAGTAAGGAACCAAAAAAGAGCCCGCATCTCCAAGACAATCCTAAGTCAAAAGAACAAAGCTGGAGGCATCACGCTACCTGACTTCAAACTATACTACAAGGCTACAGTAACCAAAACAGCATGGTACTGGTACCAAAACAGAGATATAGACCAATGGAACAGAACAGAGTCCTCAGAAATAATACCACACATCTACAGCCATCTGATCTTTGACAAACCTGAGAGAAACAAGAAATGGGGAAAGGATTCCCTATTTAATAAATGGTGCTGGGAAAATTGGCTAGCCATAAGTAGAAAGCTGAAACTGGATCCTTTCCTTACTCCTTATACGAAAATTAATTCAAGATGGATTAGAGACTTAAATGTTAGACCTAATACCATAAAAATCCTAGAGGAAAACCTAGGTAATACCATTCAGGACATAGGCATGGGCAAAGACTTCATGTCTAAAACACCAAAAGCAACAGCAGCAAAAGCCAAAATTGACAAATGGGATCTAATTAAACTAAAGAGCTTCTGCACAGCAAAAGAAACTACCATCAGAGTGAAGAGGCAACCTACAGAATGGGAGAAAATTTTTGCAATCTACTCATCTGACAAAGGGCTAATATCCAGAACCTACAAAGAACTCAAACAAATTTACAAGAAAAAAACAAACAACCCCATCAAAAAGTGGGCAAAGGATATGAACAGACATTTCTCAAAAGAAGACATTCATACAGCCAACAGACACATGAAAAAATGCTCATCATCACTGGCCATCAGAGAAATGCAAATCAAAACCACAATGAGATACCATCTCACACCAGTTAGAATGGCGATCATTAAAAAGTCAGGAAACAACAGGTGCTGGAGAGGATGTGGAGAAATAGGAACGCTTTTACACTGTTGGTGGGATTGTAAACTAGTTCAACCATTATGGAAAACAGTATGGCGATTCCTCAAGGATCTAGAACTAGATGTACCATATGACCCAGCCATCCCATTACTGGGTTTATACCCAAAGGATTATAAATTATGCTGCTATAAAGACACATGCACACGTATGTTTATTGCAGCACTATTCGCAATAGCAAAGACTTGGAATCAACCCAAATGTCCATCAGTGACAGATTGGATTAAGAAAATGTGGCACATATACACCATGGAATACTATGCAGCCATAAAAAAGGATGAGTTTGTGTCCTTTGTAGGGACATGGATGCAGCTGGAAACCATCATTCTTAGCAAACTATCACAAGAACAGAAAACCAAACACCGCATGTTCTCACTCATAGGTGGGAACTGAACAATGAGATCACTTGGACTCAGGAAGGGGAACATCACACACTGGGGCCTATCATGGGGAGGGGGGAAGGGGGAGGGATTGCATTGGGAGTTATACCTGATGTAAATGACGAGTTGATGGGTGCAGCACACCAACATGGCACAAGTATACATATGTAACAAACCTGCACGTTATGCACATGTACCCTACAACTTAAAGTATAATAATAATAAATTAAAAATAAATAAATAAATAAATAAATACTTAGTAGGAAAAAAAAAAAAAAAATGAAAACCTTGTGCTTCAACCCAGAAAGAATTTGCACAGCCGCACATGGGTCTGGGGGCTCAGCAGGGAGCTCTGGGCCTGTCAGTAGATGAAGTTTGTCACTGAGGTTACCCTCTCTTCATCTTGACAAGAAGTTGCCAAATTGCTCTCCCAAAATGTTTGTTCCCATTTCCACCCCCACCCGCAGTGACTGAGCGTTCCCCTTACTCCACAACTTCAGCACATTTGGTGTTGTCAGCCTGGCATTTTGGCCAATCTGCTGTGCGTGGAATGGCCACACAGCATTTTTTTTTTCCCAGAGCAGCTTATCTGCAGAGGTCTGTCTGCGAGCCCATTCTGCCACCGAGTTACTCAGGCTGGGCTGCAGGCGGGACCACCATGGGGCCCCCAGCACAGTGAACTCCTCATAGCTGTGTTCAGAGCACCACACTAGCATGCTTATCTTCTGGAGAGGGTGAGGTGGTGGGGCCAGGGTTGCGGGGGGGCAAGGAAATGAGGAAGAGACCCTTAAAGTCAGTGACCCAACCTTCGTCATGTTGGTAGACCGCATCAATCAGCAAAAGAACCAGCGCTAAATCATTAGTATGTGCTATTAATAGAATGTAGGTCATAAGAGAAAACATGATTAATTGCAAGATGATCTCAGTGGCTGTTGAGGGCCTAGATTTTCCCAAGGCAAAGTCCTTTGCTCACATACCAGCTTTTCTTTGTTGGGATGTAGGCTAGAGGCAGCTGAATGAACAGATACTTCCCTAAGTCATTATTTCAAAGACAGGACAGGGATGGGTATAATGGGAATCTTCTCTAAATGAAGGATGGTTGAACCACTTTGTTAGTAGGTGAGTAATCCCTGATGCCACAGTGATGCTCTGGCGGTCTAGAAAGGAGAGTGAAGCTTACAGCAAAGGCTCCGGCGGGTTTGGTTCTTCCAGACCAGCCACTTATACAGCGGCACAGAAGAGAAAGGCCTGGCTGTCCCCCCATCACCACTCGGTCAAGAGAGAGTGCCTGTGGCCAGGCTGTCTTAGAGGCTGAGTAGACACTGCCCAGGGTGTTTATTCTGCTCCAAGTCAGAAACAGAAGAGAACCTCCTGCCATCTCTGGACACAGAGAGAGAAAAGAGCTGGTAGGCCTGGGCCCAGCTGGCTAATAATCTGCCCACTTAAAAGCAGATGCTGGCAACAGTCACAATCTCTGGGCTGTTAGATTGGCCTGCCCTTCTTCCTCGGGGGGTACCAGGTAAAGGAGAGTGGAGAGGTATGAGCAGATGATCCTTTCCATATGAACTGAGATAGAAATACGAGAGTGGAATAGAAAACCCAGGCCCAGAAGTACAGGTCCAGGAACAAAAAGGGGCAGGTGCTGCAGCCAGCCTTGAGGTCAGGAGAGAAGTGACCTGGTCAGCCCAGCAGAAACAGCTCACCTGGAGCCATGGTGATAATGCCTGCTTCACAGGGTTTCATGAGGGTTGAAATCAAGGTAATTAACATGTAAGTGTTCTGAAATGTAATGTGAAAGACTGGTTTTCAGTATGTTGATTATGGTGTTATGGAACTTTTGTCAGACACTTCCTTGTAGGCCCATTTTATAAAGCAGGAAAAAATGGAGCTGCCAGAGGTGAGATGAGGGTGTGGTGGCCTAGAGCCTCACTTGCAGCCTTTCTTTACCCTCTGCAGTCTCCTCGGAGGACTGTACTCAGGGGCGCTTAAGGTGAAACCTGGGGGTCTCAGGGAGCCCGGCACTGCCCCCAGTGGGCCCTGGGCCCCAAACAAGTCATTTACACATTTTGGACCCCAGTTTGCTTTTCCACCAAGTGAACAGACAAGTCAGATAGATCAAAGGATTCTTCACTTAGTTCCTACGGACAGGCGCTTCAGAAATCTTTGACATCTTTGAGACAGGCAGTATTTTGTGCTTTTTTTCCTGGAGAGACATGACATAGTTTTGTTTCGTCAACTTCTTAGAAGGGTCATGTTCGCCCAAACATGAAGGAGTGCTGTATTGATTTCTCAGGTCCCTTCCTGTGCTGTGAGTTTGTTGTAAGCGACAGAACCTCCCCAAGTCAAATTGACTTAAACTGCAAAGGGAAGTTAATGGTTCAGGGACCTGAAAAATCCCAGAGCTGGCCCAACTGGAGTCAGTACTCAGGTATTCTCATCAGGAATTTACCCCTCTTTATTTCCGGACTCTGCCTTTGTCAGGTTTAACTTCATTCTCGGCCCCTTCCTCCTGTTCCGCCTCTGCTCACCCTCAGGTGGCAAAGAAGTCCTCAGCAGTCCTCCTGCCTTACCGCCCATCTGTTTCCCCCAAGAAATTGCAGCAAAATGTCCAGGGCCCACTCTCATTGGCCATGCTTGGATCACGTGTCTCTCCCAGAGCCAATCCCTATGGCTGAGGGAGGAGACATTCGGGTCAGGGCGCCTCTCCCTCTTCCATTCTCTCATGGGATTCTGTTCTTGCTGTAAACCTGTAGGAAGTGAAGTGCTGGGCCCGTGTGTCACCTGTGTGATGAATGGGTCATGGCCATGGGTGTGCTGGCATTGTGGAAGCAAACCGAAGGGCATCGTCCCTTCCCAGGTGGTAGAAAATGGGACCCTGGGATACACAGGGTACTGGCTGGATTCCCGGATCTGTAGCCCTCCTTTGCTGCCGTTTCCACGGCTCTTTGGCATCTTCCTCTCTCCTGCATGAGGGACTGCGGGACGACGGGCATCCACAGCTCCCTCTAGTCGGCAGGAAGTAGGTTCCTGGCTGAGAGAGACTTGGCGCCACAGCACATAGCTGGTGATCAGCCTTTATAGAGCCATATGCATCACTTTAGAGAAAGAAAGGAGAAAAATTAGAGTGGCGGGAAAGCAATTTCCGTTGCAATTTAAAAGGCGGCTATTAAAATTTTACAAGAGCTTTATTGCAGGGGTTTTCTGATCATCCCAGGAATTTTTAAAATGGGAAGTCTAGTGATAAAGGAAAATGTTCTGGGTGCGTCTGGTTCCCTCCTGCCCTGCCAAGCATCTTGAAAACCACCATTGTGAGGGCTTCCTAGACCAGCTTAGCAATAGCAACGGCCCAAGAGGCCATTTCTGAGTGTTTTAAAAGCGGGTTTTTCCATATTTGCTGTTTCTATGTATAGTGACTGTTTCTAATTTTATTTTGTACTTTGCTAAATGGCCTGGTAGGGAGCTATGGGAATCGTCAAGAACAGCAGTTGCCTCTGCCCTTCCTGTGTTAGTTGAGAGTCATTTGGTTGTGTGAACAAATAGAAATTCAGGTCAGCTTGCTGAAGTATAAAAGGAAGTGGATGGACACAGGGCCTGGGAGATTCGGCTTGGAATGGTTTCAGGCATGGCTGGATCCAGGGCCTCATGAGGTTGCCAGGACATGTTTCCTTTTACCTCCTGACTCTGCATTCTTCTGTGCTGATTTTATTCTCAGGTAGGCTCTGAAGCAGCCCCTAACAGTTCCACAAGTAGATTCAACCAGCTTAGCAGCTCCAAGGGAAATAAACCATCTCTTTCCCCCATAGTCCCAGCATATATCATGGGGCTGGTGTTTACTGGCTCTGATCATCCTGGCTTTGGTGGCAGGGTCACCCTGGGCCATCGCTGAAGCTGGAACAGGGAAGGTGGTGCAGTGGCATTTTGGCCAGACCTGGATCACATGACCAGTCCCACCCCCACCCACAACCCATGGGTGGGGTCAGTCCCATAGGACTGAGTGGGAAAGGTGAGGTTCAAGGGGTTGACTGAGGAAAAGAAGTGGATGCAGGGTGGGCCAAAGCAGCCGACACCTGGAACCCCTTCCCATACTAACTTCACGAAGCTGAATCTGCCCCACACTCCCCAGTTGTTCTTTTCCCTTGGAACCTGCTCTGCCTTTACCCACTCTCAGATCTCCTTGAGGGGTTCTTAATCTCGGGTCCAGGGACCTTTGAAGGGTGGAAGTTTAGTGGGTTACGAGGTTGGCTGGGAAAAACATTACATCTCTATTTTCACTACCCTCTAACTGAAATTAACATTTTTTTATGCACAGGGCAATACACCACAATTGAATTAGCAATATCTGTGACTTTGTCACTACTAGAAATCACAGATATTCCCATATCACATTACAGTGTTGCAAATATCACAAAATATCATTTAAACACCTACCTATTTCTAAATCACTATAGTTATTGGATTCACTACTAGATCTTGTAATATAAAAGCATTAATAGGCCAGACGTGGTGGTTCACACCTGTAATCCCAGCACTGTGGGAGGCCAACATGGGCGGATCGCTTGATCCCAAGAGTTTGAGACCAGCCTAGCCAATGTGGCAAAACCCCATCTCTACTAAAAATACAAAAATTACCTGGGGTGGTGGTGTGCGCCTGTAAGCCCTGCTACTCAGGAGGCTGAGGCAGAATTGCTTGAGCTGGGGAGGCAGAGGTTGCAGTGAGCCAAGATGGCGCCCCTGCACTCCAGCCTGGGCAATAGATCAAGACTCCATCTCGGAAAAAAAGAAATTATTCTGAGGAGTCTGCAACTAATTCGCCAGGCTGCCAGTAGGAGTCCCTGGCATGAGAAAGGTTAAGAACCCCCTTGGGCTTCTCCAGGAACCCCAGAGGAATGATCATTGAAGTTGTCCCGATTCCTGAACCCTGGAGTATTGACTAGCTGCTCGCTAGGCTTCCTTCCTGGGAGGATTCCTGGAGGAGCTGACCCGCCTTTGAGGTTGGCGTGGATATTTGGGTAGCATTTGGACATTATGGTATTGGGGAAGTGGGGCAGGGAGGTGTTGCCAGCCCACAGTTGGCCCTGCGTTCATTGACCATCGTGACAGTGTGGTCTAGCCAGGTGGTCAGAAACAGGCTCTGGGACCAGGTTGCTGGGTTCACATCCTGGCTGTTGTATATAGTACACTTTTTTTTTTTTTTTTTTTTTAAAGAGAGAAACAGGGTTTTGCTATATTGCCCAGGCTGGTCTTGAACTTCTGAGCTCAAATAATCCTCCTATCTCAGCCTCTTGAGTAGCTGGGACTATAGGCAGGTACCACTGTGCCTGGCTTAGTATACTTTTGACTGACTGGGCAACCTCGCTAGTGGATCTCTTATGAATTCTGTGCCTCAGTTTCCTCATTTGTAACTTGGAAGTAATAATAGGATCTTCTTGGATGATGGGGAGAGTGAAATGAGTCAGCGCATGTCTGCTAGCACAGAGCCGGCACATTGGGAGGGATTGTTACTAGTGAATGGCCATTACATGTAGGACAGCTCTAGGCCCTCTCAGATCTCATCTCCTGACTTAGTGCCCAGCCTCTGCCGGTGCCCAGAATGTGATGCTGAACAATACAGACAGTGCCTTCTCCGCCTGGAGACATTCGTTCATCCATGGAATATTCACTTAAATATAAACAAGCATACTACATATTCAAAGGCATAAACTCATAAAGTTCCAAACCAGGACAAGTGCGATTTCTCTGTCATTCCTCTGCTCACAGTTGTCTGAGGAAATGTCCTTAGAATAGTCCTCCATCTGTCCCCTCCGCCACTGCTCACCCCTCATGCACCTCGTGCCAGCTCCACGGGCATCCTGGCTGCTCCTGAGATGCTCCACATCTGCTCCCGCCTCTGGAAGGCTCTTTCCCAGGTAGTCACACGGTCTGTGGTCTCATGTATTCACATCTCTGTCCCCTCGTCCAGGAGGCCTTCTCCGAGCTCTCCGTGTAAGGTCGCAGTCTCATCACTATGGCGTCGCCCCGCTAGGTTTCATCAAGGCTCCACTCCCTGACTTTGTGTTATATATTTGTTACTGTCCTCCTCCCCTACTAGACTGTCTGCTCCCTGAGGACAGCCACTTTGTCTTGGAGAACCCTGGTTGTATTCCTGGTGCCTGGCACGTAGCAGGTGTTCAGTAAATACTTTTTTTTCTTTTTTCTTTCTTTTTTTTTTTTTTTGAGACAGAGTCTTGCTGGAGCAAGGCTGGAGTGCAGTGGCACAGTCACCCAGGCTGGAGTGCAGTGGCACAGTCTCGGCTCACTGTAACCTTCCTCTCCCAGGTTCAAGTGATTCTCCTGCCTCAGCCTCCCAAGTACCTGGGATGACAGGTGTCCACTGCCATGCCCGGCTAATTTTTTGTATTTTTAGTAGAGATAGGGTTTTGCCACGTTGGCCAGGCTGGTCTTGAACTCCTGGCCTCAAGTGATCCACCCGCCTCGGCCTCCCAGAGTGCTGGGATTACACTCAACCATGTTCAGTAAATACTTGTTGAAAGAGTGAGTATGTGATTGACAGCTGGGTATTGCAGCAGGAAGGCTTAAGTTGGCCAGAGACCTAACCTCCTCTTTTTCTTCCATGTAGATGCACAGTCTCTGACGTCGGCTCTCCTGGGACCATCCAAGAGTTCTAGTGTCTAGAAGGTACTAACGGTGAGTACGGTGTGGCTGCTGGTTTGCTTAGAACTTTACAGCTCATACACATAAGCATCTTTATTATTTTTTTAATTACAAAAAAAAAAGTATCAAGGGAAAAATGAAAGTTTGCTTCACTGTTCTTCCCATCACTCGCAAGCCTAACATCTATCCCAGAGGTAATTACTGTCAGTCACTGGCTGGGTGCCCTGCCAGACCTTTTCCTGTACACAAACTTTCCTATGTGCACATATACACACTAATTTTGGTTCACTGTATAAGAAAAAGGAACCATGCTATGTGGTGCTTCTTGGCTTGCTTCCACCATCCCCAATAATAGTATGTTTTGAAGATCTTTGCTCATGAGCATACCTCAGTGTATCATACATTTCATATACTTTTATTTTTTTCTTTACTTTTTCATTCAATTTTTAAACCTTACATAGAGTAAAACTCTCTCTTTGGTGTACAGTTCTTTGTTTTGTTTTGTTTTGTTTTGTTTTGAGATGGAGTTTCACTTTTGTTGCCCAGGCTGGATTGCAACGGTGTGATCTTGGTTCACTGCAACCTCCGCCTCCTGGGTTCAAGCGATTCTTCTGCCTCAGCCTCCCGAGTAGCTAGGACTACAGACATGTGCCACAATGCCTGGCTCATTTTGTATTTTTAGTAGAGATGGGGTTTCTCCATGTTGGTCAGGCTGGTTTCGAACTCCCGACCTCAGGTGATCCGCCTGCCTCAGCCTCGGTTTTTTTTAGTTTTTTTTTTGAGGTGGAGTCTCACCCTGTCACCCACACTGGAGTGCGGTAGCGCCATCTCAGCTCACTGCAGTCTCCGCCTCCCAGGTTCAAGTGATTCTCCCGCCTCAGCCTCTCAAATAGCTGGGATTACAGGTGCCCGCCATTATACCTGACTGATTTTTGTATTTTTTGTAGAGGTGGGGTTTCACCATGTTAGCCAGGCTGGTCTTGAACTCCTGACCTCAGGTGATGCACCTGCCTCAGCCTCCCAAAATGCTGGGATTACAGGCGTGAGCCCCAGCGCCTGGCCGGTATACAGTTCTTTGAATGCAGACAGTTGTAGATAGTTGTGAAACTGCCACCATGATCAAGATTCAGAGCAGCCCCACTGCCCCACGATGTGAATGTACTGGTTTCTCTGTTGGTTAAAAATATGAGCCAGGTGTGGTGGCTCACACCTGTAACCCCAGCACTTTGAGAGGATGGGGCTGGAGGATTGATTGAGCCCAGGCACTCGAGACCAGCCTGGGCAACTTAGTGAGACCCTGTCTCTACAAAAAATACAAAAATTAGCTGGACGTGGTGGCGCACACTTGCAGTTCCAGCTACACTGGGGCTAAAGTGGAAGGGTCACCTGAACCAGTGGAGGTCAAGGCTGCTGCGAGACCCTGTCTCAAAAAAAACTAAAAATTAAAATAAATAAATACATACACACATGTATATGGCATGGGTAATGGGTATTTACACATATTTAAAATATATACATATGGCAAATACTTACCTGTGCTGTATAGGTTTCAAATATGTTATATTTAGGTTTTTGGGTTGGTTTGCTAGTGAACATTCTCTTTTGTTTCTGTGGGTGGGTTCTAAGCAGTGGCGTGAGACCCCAGCTGCATGTCAGTTTGCAGTGAAGGCTTCCAGGACGATCCCCAGCTTTGTTGGGAGGGGGCATTGTCTGATCCTTGAAGAAACAAGAGACCATACCAGTGTGGGAAGTGTAAAGGGGAGGATTGTGGCCTTCAGAACCTGGATGCAGGTAGCTGTGTCAGCCGAGCTGCGGGAACTGAGTGGCTCTGGATGGAGTTTCTCTCTCCTGGACATTTAGTGGTTCCGTCACATTCCCTCATCCTGGCAGTCTTGCCTGGGTAACTGAAGCTGGTGTGTGGGACAGTGACTAGAGGCCAGATTTCTGTCAAAGGATGCTTCCTAGCACAATTCTTGATTACTTTTATTTTGAAGTGATTTGAGAATTATTAAAAAGTTGTGAAAATGGTTACAGAGTCCACATGTCTACCCTACATCCAGCTTCCCCTATGTTACCATCTTATACAACTGTAACACAGGGATCAAAACCAGGAAATTCACATAGCCCAGTACGATTAACTCAATGACAGACATTAATCACATTTCACCAGTTTTTCCACTGATGTCCTTTTTTGTTCCAAGAGTCTATTCTTGATCCCACACTGCATTTGGTTTTCATGTCTCGTTAACCTCCTCCAATCTGGAACAATTCCTCCATCTTTCCTAGCCTTTCCTGACCTGGACACTTTGGAAGAGGACTGCTCTGGTATTTTGTTGTGTGCATCAACTTGGGTTTTTCTGATGTTTTCTCATGACCTCATTGAGGTTATTCATTATTTAGAACGATGCCACACAGGCAGCATGCCCTCCTCAGT
This sequence comes from Macaca fascicularis, assembly GCF_037993035.2. Classification (NCBI taxonomy): domain Eukaryota; kingdom Metazoa; phylum Chordata; class Mammalia; order Primates; family Cercopithecidae; genus Macaca; species Macaca fascicularis. Next base: position 45,081,017 of record NC_088393.1, read on the forward strand.
GCATCTTTGTGCGGGTCTATGATATTGGTGCATCGTATTTCTGGTAATGTTCACCTAGATCACTTGGTTAAGCTGCTGTGTGTCAGATTTCTCCATACTAAAGTTACACTTTTCCCTTTGTAATTAATAGCTATCTTGGGGCACTCCAGGCCAGGAGTTTGAAACCAGCTAGCTCTAAAAAAATAAAATAAAAACAAATTAGCCAGGTGTGGTGGTGCACACTTGTAGTCCCAGCTACTCAGGAGGTTGAGGCAGGAGGATCCCTTGAGCCCAGGAGGCAGAGAATGCCGTGAGCTGAGATCGTGCCACTGTACTCAGCCTGGGTATCAAGACCTGGTAGCAAGACCTGGGTAGCAAGAGCAAGACCCTGTCTCTTTAAAAAAACAAAACAAAACAAAACAAAAAAATGCTACCTTTGGGGAGAAACTTTGAGGCTATGCTAATATCCCACATCCCGTTTTTCCTCAAACTTCCTCCCACTAATTTTAGCATCCATTGGTGGCCAAGGTCTTGTCTACAGCAGTTATTGCTGTGCTGTTTCCCTGATGGCAGTTTTTGTGTGCCTCTCATTCCATCTACATTTATTAATTGAAATTCTTCTGTAAGGAAGACCTGTCCCTTCCGCCTTACTTATTTCTTTATTTAGTTACTAATTTATATCCTATAGGCTATATTTGTTTTAATCTAGCACATTGCTTTTTAATGTGATAAAAGGCCCCAGATCCCAAGTAAATTCCGAGCATTGCCTCACACAGCAGGAAGACCGGCATTTTTCCTAGCTGGTAACCAGGGCCTTAGGGAACTTGGAAAGAACAAGAACAGGTTTCATTTGTTCATTCATTTTCCTTCACTCAGCAAATGTGCATTTGAGCACCTACTAGGAGCACTAGGGATTCAGGAATGAACAAAACAAACTCCTTACCTTAAGGGAACGGACATCCTACTGGAGAGTAACACAGTAAACAGATAAAAAGTGAATATAGGGCTGGGCACAGTGGCTCACACCTGTAATCCCCTCACCTTCACGAGGCTGAGGTGGGCTGATCACTTGAGGTCAGGAGTTCGAGACCAGCCTGGCCAATATGGTGAAACCCCGTCTCTACTAAAAATACAAAAAAAAAAATTAGCCAGCCATGGTGGCACACAACTGTAATCCCAGCTACTCAGGAGGCTGAGGTGGGAGGATCGCTTGAACCCAGAGGCAGAGGTGGCAGTGAACCAAGGTCGTGCCACTGCAATCCAACCTAGGTGACAGAGCGAGACAGGGTCTCAAAAAAAAAAGAAAAAGAAAAGGTGAATATAGGATAAGTTAGATGTATATAGTGTATATAGGATGTATATAGGAGTATATAGTGATGAATAAAGCAGGGAAGGAGATTGGCCTCACGGCAATTTTTAGACAAGGTGACCAAGGAAGGCCTCTTTGAGGAGGCCCTGAATAGAGGAGGGAGTGAGGCGGTCCCCGGCCTGATTCATCCACAGCCAGCTGGGAGATTGCAGTCAAATCATCTCCCTTCTGAACAGTTTCTGTGAACAGGAAATGTGTTCCCTCTCCGAGGGGCAGCCCTGCTCAGTGGGGACCAGTCTTATCCCCGAGTATTGCCAGATCTGATGTTCCCCGCAATAGGAAAGGAAAGTGAAGAATTTTTTGCCAGTCCATTAAACCCAAATTATGCTACATCAGATAATGAATATGACTCTATTTTGTTTTCATTGTGTTTGTTTTTTAAGTTTCCTTTTCTTTGTAGCAAGAGATAGCAATTTTTCATTTTTAGTGGTGATAGAGATTCTTTTAAAATACATAAAGCTTGAACATCACTTCAGGGCTGGATGCGGTGGCTCACCCTATAATCCCAGCTCTTTGGGAGGTCAAGGCAGGAGAATCGCTTGAGGCCAGGAGTTTAAGACCAGCCTGGGCAGCAGAGTGAGACTCCATCTCTACAAAAAATGTTCAAAGTAGCCAGGCGTGGTGGCATGCACCTGTAGTCCCAGGTACTCGGACAGCTATGGCAGGAGGATCACTTGCGCCCAGGAGGTTGAGTCCACGCTACTGTACTCCAGCCCCGGGCAATAGAGCAAGAGAGATACGTGTGTGCGTGTGTAAATAATTGTACAGATGGGGAGCAGATACAGCTGAAAAGAAAGGGTGGAACACAGCGACTGGGCTTGGTAAGCACTGTATGGCTCAGCCACCCACTGTTTTTCCTCTGGGTCAGGGGTTCTCAGCAGTGGGCCTGAGCTGAAATTGGCAAACAATTACCATGGGTGTGTGCCTTGAGCCATTTGCATCATGGCGTGTGCATCCGCCGGGAATGTCTTCAAGTTTCAGGAACAGAAACCCCCACTCACCACAGCTTGATTGAATGAGGGCTGATTTCTTGCCCACTACAAGCACACCTGGAGGTGCTTGGCTGCCAGTGTTAGTTTGGTGGCTGGGCAGTGTCAGGGCAGAGCCGCTTTGATTCTCTTGGCCTTTCCCCTCATGGACATAGTTGCTGCTGCCATGTCGCGTAGCCTCCCCTAGCTCCAAGGAAGGTGGCAAATGTTATTTAACTTTTCAGCCTTTCCTGAGGAGGAAGGCAGAGAAAAAAATGAATTGAGTGTATCTGTTGGGGTAGCCAGCCAGTACTGCCTGGCTCCATGGGGAAGGAAAAGCAGTAATAATGAACATTAATGGGTGCTGACTCTGTGCCAAGCCCTGCCGTAAGCGCCTCACGTGCATGATCTCATTCAGTTCTTACAACTACACTAAGACGTCACTGCTATGATATCCCCATGGTAATAATGAGGAAACTGAGGCACGGAATGGTGAAGCTGCCTGCCTGCCAAGTAGAGGAGCTGGGGCAGGGGGGCATGCAGCCTGGGTCCAGGGCCCCCATTCTTAGCCACTACACTTTGTTGCCTCATAAGAGGTCTGGGGTGGGGTGGGGTGGAGGGGCCCAGGCTGCTCACTGTCTGGCCTGGGTTTAAATTCTTGCAGCAAGGCGGAGCCCAGCAGCATGTTTTGCTTTGGGGAAGTTGTGATCATTAAAAAACTGTCTTGTGAATCGCATCCGCCCCTGTGTAACTAACTACCTCCCACATGTTCAGGTCCAGTCCTTGGGAGCAGCACCCGCTGCACGTCTTATTCCTGGCAGCCGTGCAGGGACTTATAAGCTCATAAGCGGCTGAGGGAACCCCTCTCAGCCTCCCTTTTTCCAAACAAACTATACCTGTGCTTTTAGTTATTCTTCCCAGGATGAGGCTTCTAGCCTGTTATTTCTCTGGAGGTCTGCTGGTTGATTGCCCACACATTTGTTATGTGCTTCCTCTGTGCCTGTCCCTGTAGAGTAGTGGGGATGCAGTGGTGGCTGGGCCAGCCTCACGACTGGGTGGCTCTGCCCTCATGGGGTTCCCCGTCCGGTGAGGGAGCAGGCCCTCAGACCCCCGAGTGGTCAGGTCTGTGATGGAGGAAGCCCAGGAGAGTGGGAACCCAGCAGAGGTGCCCAACCCAGCCTAGGGGTCAAAGAGGGCTCCTGGAAGCAGCTTTTGGGCTTTGGAGGTGGAATAGAGATTCATCAAGGAGCAGCGTCTACCATCTTCTCCACTTGCCTTTCTTCAGTGAAACTCTCACGACAGCTCTCCTTTCTGAACTTCTGTTCCCCTCCTTAGTAAAATGAAAGGTTCAGACTTGGGTCTCCATCCATCCTTCCAACCAACCATCATTGACTGGACATCTCCCATGTTCCTGCTCCTCTGCTGGGCACGAGACTTACTCCCATATACAGTATGTTGGGAAGTTCTGCAGGTAAACAACCCAGAGTGATAAGAGTTCTAATAGGGGAAGCCATGGGGCTGTGGGAAGCCTGAGGAGGCACCTAACGGTGACTTGGAGTTTGGGGACAAGCTTCTCCAGGGAGATGAAACAAAAATGGGTTGACACGGTGGCCAAGAGCACAGGTTTCCAGAGTCCAGCTGACCTGGGGTCTAGTCATAGCTGAGCCCCTAACTAGCCCTAAATGGGCAGCTTAATTCTGGGAGCTTCCATTTTCTCCCAAGGTGGTTGTAAGGATTAAGATGGGATTATGAATTACAAGTACCTAGGACAGTACCTCGCACAAGAAGTCACATAATAGATGATAATGAGATGATGATGATGAGATGATGGTGGCGGCGGTGGTGGAGGTGGTGATGATGATAATGAGGAGGTGGAGGATGGTGGCATCTTGCATTCATTAGCGCATACTGCACGTTGGAGGTTAGGTGGCTTAGTAACAGCCTGTAAGATAATAAGCGTGAGCTGCTGCTGTTGTGATTATTCATTCACCAGACATGTGAGGGGTCGCCCTGCCCCCCGCCCTGAGCTGGCACAGGGCTAGCTATAGCAGGACTGTGTTTTGGGAGCAGGGCTCGTACAGCGGAAGCCTGGGCCAGGAATTTCATGGAACAAGTTGGGAGTTTCTTTGGTGTGTGTTGGAAACCCATGGCTCCCGGCCTCCTGGTCCCCTTTCTTGTTCATTCCTCAGACTTTTCAGCACTGGCCTCAAGAGTGTAGGCTGCCCTTGACCTCTGTGGCCAGCATGCATGGATGCTCTGCTCAGCCCATCAGCCAAGCCCCAAATTAGACCTGACAGTGTGATTTATTCTCTAGGATGGAGCCAGGAGGGCACAGCCCCAGTGGGTGATTCGGAGGGAAGGTTGTCAGCCCGAATTAGCCCAGGCTTTTCATGCAGCCTTGCTGGTTCAGCTTCCTCTGTCTACGAGGGTTTTCCAGGGTGTTGCTGGCTTCAGCACTGCCTCCTCCCCCGTCCCCAGGGACGGACACTTGGCTGTGATCCCTGAGGAGCGTGTGTGCTGAGGGCTGCCCAGGCAGGCCCTGTCTGAAGGCAGTGGAGGCTCTGGGTCGTTTCATCTGCCCCGTCAGGAGCCCAGAGTGGCGGCTCCCTGTGGAGTGCTTGGCCCATTCCCCGCTTCCTGTTCTTTCACTGAGTTCCATGCGGGGTGGCTGGAGGCCGTTTCCCTGCTCCACACCTTCCGGTCGGTGATCACAGCGTCTCTGCTTTCTAGCTGCCTTCATTCATTCACAAGAATGCCTCTGATGGGCGAGTTTCTGCTGCAGTAACAGATTAACCCTGAAATCCTAGAGGTTGGACACAACAGATGTCCATTTCTTACTCGTGACCTGGGCAGGTCAGGTGGGAGGGCTTAACCTTGTACCTCAGGGACCCAGGCTGACAGGAGCACCCCCGCTCCCCCTCCCGGCCCATCCCCGTTTTGAAGCTTCACAGGCTGCAGAGACACGACGGCAGGAGAAGGGGACGGAGAGTTGCACAGCAGCACTTAGATGCCGAGGCCCAGAAGCCACATGTTCACTTTCACCTGTACCCAGAACTGTCACACGGTTCTGCCTAACTGCAAGGGGCTAGAAATATGATACTCAGTGAGCAGTAACTCTCACAGCCACGGTGGACAGGTGGGGTATTTATGCAGCACCTACTGTGTGCCAGGCCTTCTCAGGGCTCTAGAAATGCAGAGGTGTCCCCCGCCTTCCTGGAGCTCATAGTTTAGTGGTGGAAACCGAATTGAAGTAATTACAGCAACAGCTGTGTGATTATGTCTGCACTAAGTGCTCTGGCGGAGGAGCCCAGAGGGCCGTGACAGCATATCTGAGAGCCCGGACGTGTCTGGAGAGGTCAGGGAATGTCTGTCATAAGGACTGACGTTTGGGAGGAGGCCCGAAGGATAAGTAGACCTTCCCCCAGTGGGGGCGAGGAATGGGGAGAGAGTCCCTGGTAGAGGGAAACACATCAGCGGAGCTGCGGACGTGGGAAGGAGCTTGACTCTGCGAAGGAACTGGAAGAAGACCTGTGTAACTGCAGGGTCAAGAGCTGGGAGAGGTAGGTGGGGGCAGATGGTGCCGGGTCTGGCTGGCGGTGAGGAGGAGGCTGGGACTTGGAACACCTGCCTTTTGGAGCTGTTGAAAGAATCAAATGAGCTCAGTCATTCTCTTAACAAATGCTGAGTTCCCACTCTTTGGCAGCGGGTGTTCCAGCAGCGAACAAGACGACAAATATCCCTGTTCTCAGAGCCGGCATTCGAGGCGGGGGACACAGACAATGAACCAGGCAGATACATAGGATAATTTTTACCTGGTGTAAAAAACTGCTGACTAGTAAATAGAGTAAAATGATAAAGAGCGTATGGATTGGAGGCTTTTGGCTCCAGGTAACGGCAACCCCCATTGACTCAGACTTAAGCAGTCAGGCCCCCCACCTCCAAGTCTGAGGGTTCTTTGGACCCTGTGAGCTGGTGACACAGCAGCTCGACAATAGCATGGAGGACTGTCCGTCACGGTGCCTTCATCTTAAAGCAGGCCCCTTCTATGGTCAGAGGATGGCAGGTGGGGATGCCCTGGGCAGTATCGGGGCAGGTAGTGGGAGATTTTTCAAACTCTGCATGTCCCAAAGATCTGCCACTAGCGTGCCTTGGTGACAGTGAATTCTAGAAGCCAGTGTGAGAGTAAGGAGGAGGCTGTTGCTCTAGTCTAGGTGGGAGATGCCGGAGGATGGGACCAGGGTAAGGAGTGTGGAGGGAGAGGAGGGGGCAGGTTCTGGGTACAGTTTAGGGCTTGCTAAAGGCATGGCTGCTGGAAAGGAGCACAGAGCAGACACACACACAGATGTCCATTGTGTACTGTATCGTCCTCATGTAAAAGTCATGTGCAGGCCCAACGCGGTGGCTCACACCTCTAATCCCAGCACTTTTGGAGGCCGAGGCGGGCAGATCACCTGTCAGGAGTTCGAGACTAGCCTGGCCAACATGATGAAACCCCATCTCTACTAAAAATACAAAAATTAGCCAGGCGCGGTGGTGGGCGCCTATAATCCCAGCTACTCAGGAGGCTGAGGCAGGGAGAATTGCTTGAACTCAGGAGGCAGAGGTTGCAGTAAGCCAAGTCATGTCACTGCACGGTAGCCTGGGCGACAGCAATACTCCATCTCAAAAAAAAAAAGAAAGAAAGAAAAAAAAAGTCATGTGCATGTTACAGAGTCTGAGAAATCCTACAGGAAAGAAACGCGCTTCTTTGACTGTGGAACACTTTTGTTTTTGAAAGACACCTAGGAACATCTTGTACAGTATAATTTGGAAAATGTTTAATAATGATTCCCATCCTTGCTGTACGTTAGAATTATGTTAGCAATTTTAAGAAATCCCAAGGCCTGGGTCTCACCCTGGACCAATTCAGTTAGAATTACTGAGTGACATTATAAAGCTGTATTATTTGTTTGCATTTCTTTAATTTTTTAATTTTTATTTTTTGGAGACACAGTCTCACTTCGTCACCCAGGCTGGAGTGCAGTGGCACAATCTTGGCTCACTGCAACCTCCGCCTCCCAGGTTCAAGCAATTCTCTTTTTTTTTTTTTTTTTTTTTTTTTTTTTTTTTTTGAGACGGAGTCTCACTCTGCCGCCCAGGCTGGAGTGCAGTGGCGCAATCTCAGCTCACTGCAAGCTCCACCTCCCCCGTTCTCGCCATTCTCCTGCCTCAGCCTCCTGAGTAGCTGAGACTACAGGCGCCCGCCACCGCGCCCAGCTAATTTTTTTGTATTTTTAGTAGAGGCGGGGTTTCACCGTGGTCTCCATCTCCTGACCTTGTGATCCGCCCGCCTCGGCCTCCCAAAGTGCTGGGATTACAAGCTTGAGCCACCGCAATTCTCATGCCTCAGCCTCCCGAGTAGCTGGGACCACAGGCGTGCACCACCACGCCTGCTAAGTTTTTGTATTTTAGTAGAGACGAGGTTTCACCATGTTGCCCAGGGTGGTCTTGAACTCCTGAACTCAGACAATCCACCTGCCTGGGCCTCTCACAGTGCTAGGATTACAGGCATGAGCCACCTCGCCCAGCTTGCGTTTCTGATTATCAAAGTAATACTTGTTTGTTGTTTAAAAAAAGAAATCAAAGGACCCATAATGCCCCAAGATAATCTTTTACGAGCTGGTGTGTGTCTTCCAGATTTTTTTCAATGCTTGTACCTAAAAAATACCATATGTGCCCCAGAACAAAGTGGTTCAATAGCTTTCCAAAGAGATGGAAAAAAAGTTTGCGGTTGGTGGGGAGGGCGTAGTGGCTCATGCCTGTAATCCCAGCACTTTGGGAAGCCGATGCGGGTGGATCACCCGAGGCCAGGACTTCGAGACCAGCCTGGCCAACATGGTGAAACCCCGTCTCTACTAAAACTACAAAAATTAGCCTGGCGTGGTGGTACATGCCTGTAATCCCAGCTACTCCGGAGGCCGAGGAAGGAGAATCACTTGAACCTGGGAGGCGGAGATTGCAGTGAGCCAAGATCACGCCAATCTACTCCAGCCTGGGTGACAGAGCAAGACTCCATCTTAAAAAAAAAAAAAAGTTTGGGGGCCTACCTGAAATGTTAGGGATTTGGACAACGTAATCAGCTGCCTTTCTGTATTTTCTAATTGATTAATTTTGTGACATGTTTGGAATCCAGATATCAAAAATGTTGAATTCAGCAAGGTACAGTGGCTCACGCCTGTAGTCCTGTCCCTTTGGGAGGCATAGGAGGGAGGATGACTTGAGGCCAGGAGTTCGAGACCAGCCAGGGCAACATAGCAAGACCCCATCTCTACAAAGAAAAAAAATAGCCAAGTGTGGTGGTGCATGCCTGTGGTCCCAGCTACTCGGGAGGCTGAGGTGGGAGGATCACTTGAGCCCAGGAGTTGGAGTCTGCAGTGAATCATAACTGTAACACTGCACTGCAGCCTGGGCAGCAGAGGGAGACCCTGTCTCAAAGGAAAAAGAGAAAATTGGACTCAAAATGTTCCGTATATCCTCTCACATGTCATAAAACAGCGTTAGTCATACTTTTCCCAGGCATCCTTATTACAAGAGTCACTTTTTGAGTCATCTACACATATTTCCAGAGTACACTGTCTCCACGTCTATCTGAAGCATTTGTGATGTGGCACCCCTTGAATTTGTGTATATTGCCACTGGAAACTGTATCCCAGCACTCAAGAAGCCATTCCTCTACCATTAGACAGTTTTTTGTTTTTTTTTTTTAACACCTCTTTTAGGAATTGGTGATCTCTACAGCCACTCACTGTTAGGTTTGTTTAAAAAAACCAACTCAGATGTTTAAGGATAGTTACTGAACATGGGTAAGTGGCTGAGTAAACGTGAACATATAAAAGTGGTTATATAATCGCCTGTTTGTGAGTCAATCAGACTCATCATTCCAGTGTGAATAAGAAATGACAACTTAGGAAAATTTCTCCATGTACTTTCTTCCCCCACAGTGGCACTTTGCTTTAAGACAGTTTTCAGTGCTATATTACACATCCTTTTTATAAAAAATTCGAAATTCTAGTTTAAATGCCCCATTCAAGACTTTCACCTGAAGTATTTTGTTTAAATTGGTTAAACATGGCTTAAAATTATTTGTCCCTATCTTGCTTTTCTTTTTTTCTTTTTTTCTTTTTTCTTTTTTGAGACGGAGTCTCGCTCTGTCGCCCAGACTGGAGTGCAGTGGCCGGATCTCAGCTCACTGCAAGCTCCGCCTCCCGGGTTCACGCCATTCTCCTGCCTCAGCCTCCCGAGTAGCTGGGACTACAGACGCCCGCCACCTCGCCCAGCTAGTTTTTTGTATTTTTTAGTAGAGATGGGGTTTCACCGTGTTAGCCAGGATGGTCTCGATCTCCTGACTTCATGATCCACCCGTCTCGGCCTCCCAAAGTGCTGGGATTACAGGCTTGAGCCACCGCACCCGGCCCTCCTATCTTGCTTTTCAAAGGAATCTTTATTTATTTTATTATTATTATTCCTTTTTTTTTTTTTTTTTTGAGATGGAGGCTCACTCTGTCACCCAGGCTAGAGTGCAGTGCCTCGATTTCAGCTCACTGCAACCTCTGTCTCCAAAGTTCAAGCAATTCTGCCTCAGCCTCCTCAGTAGCTGGGATTACAGGCACCCGCCAACACGCCGAGCTAATTTTTATTTTAATTAATTAATTAATTAATTAATTTATTTATTTATTTTTGAGATGGAGTCTCGCTCTGTCACCCAGGCTGGAGTGCAATGGCGCGACCTCACCTCACTGCAACCTCCGCCTCCTGGCTTCAAGCAATTCTCCTGCCTCAGCCTCCTGAGTAGCTGGGATTACAGGCGTGTGCTACCATGCCTGGCTAATTTTTGTATTTTTAGTAGAGACATGGTTTCACCATGTCGGCCAGGCTGATCTTGAACTCTTGACCTCGTGATCCACCCAACCTCAGCCTCCCAAAGTGCTGAGATTACAGACGTGAGCCACCACACCAGGCCCCAGCTAATTTTTGTGTTTTTTGTTTGTTTGTTTTTAGTAGAGACCGAGTTTTGCTGTGTTGGCCAGGCTGGTCTCAAACTCCTAACCTCAAGTGATCCACCTGCCTCAGCCTCCAAAGTAGCTGGGACCACAGGCACAAGCCACCACACCCAGCTAAGTTTTAAATTTTTTATAGAGACAGGTCTCACTATGTTGCCCAGGCTGGTCTCAAACTCTAGTCTCAAGTGATCTTCCTGTCTCAGCCTCCCAAAGTGCTGGGATTACAGGTGTGAGCCACCACACCTGGCACTTTGCTAATTTCTTACTTGGTTATTTTTTTCTGATATTGAGTTGTAAGAGTTCTTCATAAATTTTGGATATTAACCCTTTGTCAGATATGTGGTTTGCAAATATTGTTTCCTAGTCCATAGGTTGACTTTTCATTTTGTTAATTGCTTCCTTTGCTGTGCAGAAGCTTTTTAGTTGGATGTAGTCCTGTTTATTTATTTTTGCTTTTGTAGCCTGAGCTTTTGGTGTGATGTTCAAAAAATAATTGCCAAAGCCAGTGTTGAGGAGCTTTCCCCCATGTTCTTTTCTGGGAGTTTTATGGTTTCAAATCTTACATTTAGGTCTTTTATCCACTTGGAGTTTATTTTTGTGTATGTTATAAAATTTCATTCTTTGAAGGGCTCAGTTTCATTCTTATTGACCACTTATGTTTGGATTTATTTCTGGGCCCTCTATTCTCTTCTGTTTTTATGTCAGCACCATACTTTTTTGATTACTATAGCTTTGTAATATAATTTTAAATCAGGAAGTGTGATGCCTTCAACTTTTTATTTCTCAGTGTTGCTTTGGCTAGTTAGGGTTTTTTTGTGGCTACATATAAATTTTAGGATTGCTTAAAGAGCATGTTTACAGAGACTTATCACACTTGGAATTGTGGGATCAAGCCCTTGGGAATACTTACCAAGTCTCCTATAATATATGCCTCCCTTTCTATTATTTTCCAAACTAGCATCATTTAAGTTTTTGAAAGCTAATATGTCTTTCCCAAAGAGCACTTGTTCCAAAATAAAATAAGGTGAAAGACCCTGAAATATAGCTACTTTTTTTAAGGATAATATTTTGGGTATATCTTGCTTTATCTTTGGTTACATCTTGTATCCAAAATAAATGAAGTTAACCACTGACAAATAACTAGCTCATTAGTGTTTGACCTTCCTGCAGGAGCTGTAACTAGTTCTCTCACATCCCCAGCTTGACCTCACTCATTCATTCATTCATTCGACATTGATTTATTTCCTGTCAGCTGCCCTGAAAGCCAGTAGTAAAGATGGCCTTTGGAATGTATTGGAATCCCAGCCCTCCCTTTCTACCTCTATGACCATGGCCAAAGCACTTACCTTCCTGTGCCTCAGTTTCTCCATCTGTAAAACAGAGGAGATAATGCTGCCTACGTCATAATGTGGTTGTGGGCATTCAAGGATTTAAAACAGATCCATGGGCCAGGCACGGTGGCTCACACCTGTAATCCCAGCAGTTTGGGAGGCCGAGGTGGGCGGATCACTTGAGGTCAGGAGTTCCTGACCTCCTGACCTCAAGTGAGGTACATACCTGTAATCCCAGCTACTGGGGAGGCTGAGGCAGGAGAATCTGGGAGGCGGAGGTTGCAGTGAGCTGAGATCACACCACTGCACTCCAGCCTGGCGACAGAACGAGACTTCATCTCAAAATAAATAAATATGTAGATAGATGGAAAGAGAGAGAAAGAAAAAAAGAAAAAGAGAGAGAAAGAAAGAAAAAAAACAGATCCATGGTCCCAGGTGGAATATCATCCAAGCTGATGTCTTGTTATCACTGCAGAAATATCGATGTGAGAGACTACCACTGCTCGATCAGAACCTTCTAGGGTTGCCTTTCTAAAGTCTGAATTATTCAGAATTCCGAAACACATCAGGCCCAAGAGGTTTAGGAAGGGATCATTCCACCGTATATATAAAGAAAGCACTTAGCATAGCACCTGGCACATAGTAAATGCTGTGTCAGTGTTAACCATTTACTGTTGCTACTATTACTATGTAAAGTGCATACCTCACCATCCCTAATCATCGTCACGGAAAAGCAAATGATAATCACAGTGAGATGCCATGACACACCTGCCTCAGTAACTATGATAAAAAGAGGGCACAGAGGAGCTGAGGTCAGAGAGTTCCACAGGAGGCCTGCTAGGGACTGGGGCCTTTTCCTTAAATGGATAGAGGGAGGGTTCTGAGCCGAGGAAGGACATGATCTGACCCATAGATTAATAGAAGCCCTCTGGCTGTGTGTGGCAGCAGGAGCCGGAGCCAGGAAATTGGGGCAGAAGCTCCTGCTGTGGTCCATGGTCCTGCCTGTGGGGTTGTGAGGGAGGGGCGAGCCCATTTATATCTTGAAGGTGGAGCTGACAGTGAGTACTGATGGCCTGGATGTGGGGGTGAGAGAAACAGAGGGGGCTAGGATGACCCTGAGGTTTGGGCCTGGATACCAGGTGAGGAGTGAAGATGTTGCATTGAGGGACTCCAGGGTGGGGGTTTGCAGGGAGCGGCAAAAGGCCTTGTGAAGAATCAGAAATGCCGCTGTGAGTCTATTCAGTGCCAGGTGCCTGTCGGACAGCTGCGTGAGACAGCAAGGAGACGGTTGGATACGCACACCTGAAGTTGAGAGAGGTCCAGGTGGGAGAAGGAAAAGTAGGGGGCCCCAGCACAGAGGTGTTGAAATCACCGGGAGAGCCGTGTGGATGGGGAGGAGCGAAGCTGTGCAGAGAGATGGCGAGGAATCAGCAAAGGAGGCTTGGGGAGGGAGCGCCAGTGAGGAGGGAGGAGACCCAGAGAGTATGGACTCCCGCCATGAGGCAGGAGGGCGACGAGGGCCCGAGGTGATTGCTGTGTCCAGTGATGGGAGGCACAAAAAAGGCTGGCAGGAGCAGGTTCTAGAGAGATGGGGCTTTGTTGAGGCCTGTAGAGGTGTGACTACACGTGTTGTTTGTTGCTTTCTCTCTGTTCAGGGCACGCCCGGCACACAATAGTTGCACAATAAAAATGTGTTAAATTAATGTCTTCATGGACTGGGGGGAGATTAGAACCCGGAGGAGCCCTTGGAATTGGGGGTCGCCACTGTGGAGTATGACAGAAGTGTGTTCCGTGGACCTGGGCTCCTGTTCCCAGATGATGGGGAAGGAGAATCGGAAACGTAACCCAGACATCTGGGTGCCCCCCCAGACCATTTACTGAGTGCCTGGTGCCACCGACAGGACTGACGTGGCATCCCCATCTAGAGAATGAGAATAATAATAGTATTGACTCATGGAGCTGTTGTTGGGAATCAATGAGATAATGCTGTAAAACATCATCAGTGTTTGATAGAGTTGAGCTGTTGTTACAAGTAAAATCCTACATTACCATTATTCTGGCTTCATGGCCCTCACCATCTAGTGGAGGAGATAGATATAAAATAATCAGGCCGGGCGCGGTGGCTCATGCCTGTAATCACAGCATTTTGGGAAGCCAAGGTTGGCAGATCACTTGAGATCAGGAGTTCGAGACCAGCCTGGCCAACATGGTGAAACCCCATCTCTACAAAAAATACAAAAATTAGCCAGTGTGGTGGCCAGTGCCTGTAATCCCAGCTACTCAGGAGGCTGAGGCACCAGAATCACTTGAACCCGGGAGGCGGAGCTTGCAGTGAGCCAAGATCACGCCACCGTACTCCAGCCTGGGTGACAGAGTGAGACTCCGTCTCAAAAAAAAAAAAAAAAAAAATCAAATAATCAAAGAGCCACATAATTTAACTGTGGCAATGAAACTATAAAGAAAAAGTACACAGCCACTCGGGCGGCTAAGATGGGAGGATCGCTTGAGCCCAGGGGGTCGAGGCTGCAGTGAGCCATGATCACGCCACTGCACTCCAGCCTGGGTGACAGAGCGAGACCTTGTCTCAAAAAAAAAGAAAGAAAAAGTGCAGAGGGCCTTGAGAGAGAATAACAGGCAGGAGGGTGGGGGTCTTATTCCAGGCTGGGATGGGCGTGGGAGTGGCAGAGGGAGCTTTTCCGAAGAAGCGACCTGTGAGGCTAGACTGGGAGGATGAACAGGAATTTGCCTAGGGTGGGCTGGAGGCTGGGGCGTTTGGGCTGGGAGAATAGTCTGTGCGCAGGTCCTCGGGTGGGGAGGAGCTGGGTGTGTTGGAGGAGCAGAGTGCAGGGAGGAAAACTTGGGTCAGCTGGTCTGGTGAGCCACGGTAAGAGATTTGAGCTTTCTTCCCAGAGGCCCTGGGAGCCACAGAAGGGTTTTCAGGGGAGAAGTGATAACAACTTCATTTAATTCTTTTTAAACTTCTGTGTGCACTTTCAAGGCTTGATGTCCTGACGCCCTTCCTCCCCCAGGACAGTTTGTACCGCTCCAGGGTCAGGTCAGAGACTCCAGAGCCACCCCCACCACTGTGGCTCCTTGAAGCTTTGTGCTGTCATCTGGTCACTCAGTCAGCGGGGTTGAAAGGAGCTTTCTATAGAGGAGAAGGTGCCCTGGTTCTCAACTCATCAGCCCCTAGGAAAGAAGCAGCTTGCTGGTCCATCCCAGGCGGCTGCGAGGCCCGAGAAACAGGTCACAGCAGCCCCGCCTCCTCCTCCGGGCCTCCAGGCCCTTCCTCTCAGAAGGGACCCCCACCTGCTTCCGGCAAAGATGGCCTCATTTCCTCTCAGGCCTGGAGCTGCCAGCAGCCTGTCCCCCCTCCTCATTTCCCTACTTCTTTTGAGTGGCCAGATGACAGCACAAAGCTTCAGGGTGCCTTGTGGGTCGGCGGCCGTGGGGTGGTGGTGGAGTCTATGACCTCATGCCAAGCAACGTGCTTCTCTCGGTTCCCTCTTCTGGGCCCTGCCCTGGAAAGAGACAGGGCAGCCGGGGAGGGGAGTTTCCAGATCACCTGTGTCTCCCGGGCATGGCACAGGAAATGACTCCTTCATGGGCTGAGAGTTTTGGGAGGCCCTGTGCCGCAGCCCCCCAGCAAGAGCCCACATGAATCTGCCATCTCGCCCACAGCCTGGGGACGGGGCTGGATTTTCGGGGTGTGGAGGGGCCCAGGTCCCCCAAGCAGCTCCTCTGAGCCCGCAACCCCGTATCTCCTGTGCCTGAGTGGCGTCTCTCAGTTGCTGGGTAAGTAGAGGGCTTTGCTGTCCCTTCTGCTGTACCTGCGGCTGCCTGCTCAGAGCAAGGTGGCTCTGACCCTGCAGGAGGGGGGCTCTCTTTGAGAGCACTTGGGGGTGTCGTGTCTTAGAAAACCCACATGGCTTGTAGCTGTGGCTGCCTAGCAGCACCACCTGGGTGGCTGAGCAGCTCTT
Organism: Macaca fascicularis; assembly: GCF_037993035.2. Lineage (NCBI taxonomy): Eukaryota > Metazoa > Chordata > Mammalia > Primates > Cercopithecidae > Macaca > Macaca fascicularis. Next base: position 45,096,683 of record NC_088393.1, read on the forward strand.
CCAGAGATCCTTCAATGGATGGGCTCCCCAGCCAGGTGTGGTCCCCACTGCTCAGTGTATTATGGATATTGACCCACTTAGTCCTCCCAAAAACCCTGTGAGGCAGGCACTATCCAGTTTTACTCATGAGGAAACTGAGGCACGGGTAAGTCGGGTTGTTTGCCCGAGCCACACAGGCAGGAAATGGCACAATCAGGATTCGAACCCAGAGCATCTGGCTTCATAATCACTCTGCTATACTTCCTGCCAGCCTGCTCCCCCCCGCCCCAACACACACACACATGCATGCATGCACGCATGCACACACACACACTCCTACACATTCCTCTATCATATCACCTGGTTTATTTTATTCATGGCACGTATCACAGTGGATTTGTGGACTTGGGTATTGCCTGTCTATACCCTATAGTATAGCCTGGGAGCTCCTGTTTGACCATAGAAATTCTGTCTTGTGCATTGCCGTATCCCCAGCATCTAGAATGGGACCTGGCCCAAAAGAGCTGCTCAATAAATGTTTATTGAATGAATGAACCGAGATGGCCAGTGATACGATGTCTCACTGGGTAGGTTTGTGTTATTTTTCCCTCCTTCATCCTTGATCCCTCCTGCCACTCACTTTATAGTAGAGGCAGTCACAGGCGATCTGTGGGTAGAGAGATGATTGAACCCGGGCCGGGCTGACCCCAGAGTGCACACTCCTTTGCCCAACCCTCCCACACTGGTGCCTTTCCCTTGATGCCAGGTCTCCTCGTGAGGGGCCTCAGACCATGTGTCATTTTAGAGACCCCAGCGGCAGTCCAGATCCTGAAGTTCGACCTTTGATTCGGGAACAGAGCAGCTGCAGGAGTGCCAGGCCGGGCTTTCTGGTCCTGTCTCTCATCCTCAACTCCAGTCAGCTGGGGATTAACCCCCTGCCGTCATCAGGAGAAATCCAACACGGGAAACTGGCAGCAGCTCCACTGTGGTAAAGGATGTGAGGGAAGCAGTGACCCACCGCGGAGCGTTCCCTGAGCTCTCGTGCACAGAGAATCGTGCGTGTGCCTCGGGGTGGGCAGGGGACATGCAGTTTGGGTGAACATTTCCCATACGCTGGGATGAATTGGCCCTTCCTGTTCATGCCTCTAATGCCCCATTTCCCTCCTACAGAGATGTTCTCTTGTTTAACAATCAAAAGATAGCAGGCTACTTTGTGCTTCTCAGTCAGGATGCTTTTTAGTTGCAAGTAACAACCCTGGCACCATCTGGCCAATGGTTAAGACAAGTGATGTGTTCTAGAAGCCCAGGGATGGATGGGCACCAGGCGCATAGGATCAGGAGCTCAAGCATGTCTGTCAGGGACTCAGGTTCTCAGCCTCCGAAGGCCTCTGTGTATGCCTCTTGGTTCCAGAATGGCTTCCAGTGCTAATCAGGGCCACTTGCCCTTGTCCATAGGCATCAGGAGAGAGAGAACACCCCCCACTGATGGTTATAAGTGGTTCCCCTCAGTCTACAGCTGGTCCAGCTGAGGTCACATGCCCCTCAACCAAGCCAGTCGGGTTCCTAGAGGAATGCCACATCCTGATCACTCTTGACTAACTGGATTATGTTGTGTAGGAGCTGAAAAAAGCAGCAGCGGAAATTGAGTAGACAACCAAATGCCCACCAAGCTCGGTCCCTGACCAAGTCCCCTCCCTAAGTTAACAAATCGTGTCACGCCCAACAGATTTTGTGGCATTTGAGAACAAAGAAGTGTGGTTTTCTTTTGAAGAAGTTTAATGACTTGTGTCCAGTTTCTGCCTCCTGCGTCATCCACCCTCAGTTAAAACCCAAAAATGGGGGCAAGCTGGGCATGGTGGCTCACGCCTGTAATCTCAGCACTTTTGGAGGCTGAGCGCGCAGATCACGAGGTTGAGAGATCGAGACCATCCTGGCCAACATGGTGAAACCACGTCTGTACTAAAAATACAAAAATTAGCCGGGCGTGGTGGTGTGCGCCTGTAGTCCCAGCTTTTGGGAGACTGAGGCAGGAGAATCGCTTGAACCCGGGAGGTGGAGGTTGCAGTGAGCTGAGATTGCACCACTGCACTCCAGCCTGGGCAACAGAGCAAGACTCCATCTCAAAAAAAAAAAAAAAAAAAAAAAAGCCGGGGGGTGGGGATGATGGCAAGTAGAGTCTGGCTGCCAAAGACTACTTGTCTGCTGGTGGGAAGAAAAAAATGAGTGTAGCCTCCCTTGTCACTGGGAGGGTTTTTGTTACTCTTTCCATCATCATCCTCTATATGTCCTTTCATTCCTTCCCCCAGTCTGAAATGTTTGTGGCGTGTCTGTAGCTGTGCACACATCCTTGCAAAATATAAATGAGGTTTGAATAAGGAGCTTCTGGAAATGATTTGGAGCTCCAAATCTCATTCTTTCGGTTTCTTCCAGTTTTCACCAAATAGCATGTGTTCGCCATCTAGCCATGTTACTGTATGTGTGTCCAGTGTGTGGCGTCTGGCAGCTGAACAGTTGTACGTGTTGTACATCTGCCACACCTCACGTGTCTGGTCCCCTAGTGTTGGGCATCCAGGTTGCCGCCAGCTCCACCCCACTTCAGACCGTGCTTCAGTGAGCATCTGCCTACCTTCGCCTTAGGAATTCATGGGGCTTACATCCAGGAATCAATTGCAGCCCGAAATGGGCTTTCTTTCTCCCCAGGGGTGGGATTACAGGCACCTGCCACAACACCCGGCTAATTTTTGTGCTTTTGGTAGAGATGGGGTTTTGCCCTGTTGGCCAAGCTGGTCTTGAACTCCTGAGCTCTCCATGAGGCTGCTCTGACCCACGCTCCCCACAGAGAACAGGAGGGTCCAGCTTCCCTGTTTACGTCTCACCACTTGCTGTTGTCCTGCTTCCCAATTTCACTAATCTGATGGGTGTCAAGTGGGGTCTCCGGGGTTTTAATGCTCTGATGGTGAGTCTGGCTGAGTGCCTTTTCATGCCCCTGTTAGCCTAATTCAGGCTCCCCTTTCCAAGAGAGGCCCAGTCAGCACGCCTGGAAGGCAAATTCTGGAGCCGGTGGCCTGCATTTGAATCCTGACCCTGCCATTTAACCCAGCAAGTTAGTTCACCTCTCTGAGCCTCAGAGCTTCCATAAATATTAAAAATGGAAATGATAGTAGTATCTATATTGTAAGGTATTTTGAGGATTAAATGAGATAATATATGTAAAGCATTTAAGACAGTGGTGGCTAGGCGTGGTGGCTCATGCCGGTAATCCCAACACTTTGGGAGACCGAGGCAGGTGAATCACTTGACGTCATGAGTTCGAGACCAGCCTGGCCAACATAATGAAACCCTGTCTCCACTAAAAATGCAAAAATTAGCCCAGCATGGTGGTGCATGCCTGTAATCCCAGCTACTCAGGAGGCTGAGGCAGGAGAATCTCTTGAACCCGGGAGGCAGAGGTTGCAGTGAGCCAAGATCGCACCACTGCACTCCAGCCTGGGCGACAGAGTAAGACTGTCTCAACAATAACAACAAAAAAACAGTGCCTAACATATACGTGATCTGAAAGCATTAGCAATTATTATTATCACTATCACCATCATTATTATTGTTTTAAAGTTTCTAAACCTTCAAAGGTTGTATCCTTTCACTTTCAAGACACATCAGAATGTCTGCCTGTGGAGGAATTTCTGGCTTCTCCTGGGTTGACCAAGAGACGGTATAGTCAAAGTAGTCTGAAGAGCAGGCTTGGAGCTACTCCTTTCTTTCACATTTGAGTCGAGTGCTGTATATTCATTTCCATGTATGTAGTTTTTAATTTTTGAAAGTATGATGTGTGGGCTGGGCATGGTGGCTCACGCCTGTAATCTCAGCACTTTGGGAGGCTGAGGCTGATGGATCATTTGAGGTCAGGAGTTCAAGACCGCCCTGGGCAACATGGCGAAACCCCATCTCTACAAAAAAATACAAAAATTAGCCTGGCGTGGTGGCATACGCCTGTAATCCCAGCTACTCTGGAGGCTGAGGCAGAAGAATCACTGGAACCTGGGAGGCGGAGGTTGCAGTGAGCCAAAATGGTGCCACTGTACTCCAGCCTGGGTGACAGAGCTAGACTCTTGTCTTAAAAAGAAAAGAAAATATATGTAAAGTGTTTAGAGCAGTGCCTGACACATTTTAAATGCTATATGCATGTTTGTGGATATTACTATATTTACCAGAGTTTTCTCCTCTGGGTAGCACAGGTTTTTAATGTGATGTGATAAATACTTTTTCTTCACAGCTAGCGTTTGTCTCTTAGGAGTATCTCTAGACATGTTCTCACGTTAGCATGTTAAATGTACCTTCTTTCTTTTTAATGGCTGCCTGTATCATATGGACATATCAAAATGTATTTACTGGTTCTTTAATGAGAGACTCTTGGGCTTCTTCTTTTCATCTTCCTCAAGTAGTGCTGCAGTGGAGAGCCTCGTCCAAGCAGCTCTGGGTCCTTGAACCAGTGTTTTCACTGGTGCCGGAATTGCTAGGTCCAGCGATATGCATGGTTTTGATGTAATAAACTGACAAGTTGCCCTCAAAGACGGTTCTGCCACTAGAACCTGGTGTACCCCCACCAACAAAATAGAGACCTGTTGGTTTTTATTTGTTTCTTAGTTTGATTTGTTTTTTTTGTTTGTTTGTTTGAGACAGGGTCTCTCTGTGGCCCAGGCTGGAGTGCAATGGCACGATCTTAGCTCATTGCAGACTCGAACTCCTGGACTCAAGTGATCCTCCCACCTCAGCCTCCTGAGTAGCTGGGACCACAGGCATGCACCATCACACCTGCTAACTTTTTAATTTGTTTGTAGAGACAGGGTCTTGCTATGTTGCCCAGGCTGGTCTTGAACCCCTGGCCTCAAGCGATGCTCCCGCCTTGGCCTCCCAAAATGCTGGGATCGCAGGTGTGAGCTATCACACCCCACTTGATTTGTTTGAGTAGTGGGAAATCTCAGGCATTTACAGGGGTAGAAAGAGCATATATTGCCTGCATGTACACAGTTGTCACCAGATTCTTTGGTGACGGACACATGGCCGGTCTTGTTTCATCCATTCCTCTGCCTTTGGATCATTTTGAAGCAAATCTCGAACATTATATCATGTCATTTGGGGGGGCTTTAAACTGCATGCCCACAGTGTGCCTGTACATTGTGGAAGAAAGGAGGACATTTCTATAAAATCACCCTGTGGTGCTTTTCGTTTTCCAGGGTGTATCTTCTCCCTTGATTCTCAGGTGCCCCTAAGACATAGGCAAGGCAGGTGTATCTGTCGGGAAAACAGAATCCACTCTAGGTATTTTAGGCGCAGGGAATTCAATATAGGGAATTTGGTTTAAAAAGTTGGGGAGGAGAAGAGAAACCAAAAAGTGGCAGAGACCAGTCCCTAGATGAGCAACCACAGCTGAAGGGTGCAAGGAGGAGGGCACCTTAGCAGAGCCCAGGGCGTTGTTGGGCGTGGACTTCCTCCACCTGAGATGCTGTCCACAGTGGAGGGAGGACCACCCGGCTTCTCATCACCTCTTCCTTCCAGGCTTCTGCCACTGCCCCTGTTGGCTGAGCCTCACCAGAAGTCCTGGGAAATGTAGTTCCCTATATTTCAGAGCAGGCTAGGAAAAGGGCAGGCAATGGATCAGAGAGGGAACTCGATCCCCATTTGATAGATGAGAAAGCCAGAGGGTCTAATGACCTGTCAGAGGCACCTCATTTAGTGACAGGCACCACCCCTGGCACTGAGGTAGGTCCCTTGGTTGCCAGGGTAACCTATGGCAGCTCTTTGGGCATTGCCTGCCACCAGCCGGTCACTGCTGCCGGGGGTGGGCCTACATGGTTCCGAGTTCCTCCTCTGCCGGAGGAGCCCCCTCCAAGCTTCCCTCCCCACACTCAGAGCGGACACTGCCTTTTGTCCCTGCTCATCGGACTGGGCTGTGCCCTGACCCTAAGGAAAGCCCTCCTGAGGGCACCGTGCCAGAGAGTTCTGGGTGCTGGAGTATTCTCAGGGAGCCCCCGGCATGAGGTACCAGCATCCTGGGCCACACGAGAGTCAGGGGAATGTTGTGCCACTGAGAAGCCCAAGCTGGCATTGAGGGGGCAGCTCCGTGCTCAGCTGGCATCAGGCACCTGTGGGTGGGAGCTATGCTTTGTGCCCTCCTGGAGCTGGTGGCTTCATGGAGGTGGGGGGAGCCCACGGGAGAGGGATGGTGCCCAGATACACAAACAGGGAAGCTCAACACCAATGGGAGAGTTTAAAGGACACAGAGAAGCCCAGTTAGTTACACAAGAAAGCCTCGGTCAGAAGCGATGTGATTGCTAAGGTGACCCGGGCCCTTCTTGTAAAGCAGGCCTTGTTTCAAGTACTTCACACTTATTAACTGAGTTAATTCTCATAATAATCCTGTGAGGTAGGTAGGGACTGTTAACCCCAGAGAGTTAAGTACCTTGGCCAAGGCCACACATCTAGGGAGTGGCACACCAGGAATCCATATAATAATAGTAGTAATAGCCACAGACACTGCCTGGTGGTCACCTATGCCAGGCTGCCCTCAGACCTCTATGTATTAACTCATTTAATCTTCACAGTCACCCTATGAAGGAGGTACTTTTTTTTTTTTTTTTTTTTTGGAAATGGGGTTCTTGCTGTGTCACCCAGGCTGGAGTATAGTGGTGTAGTCACAGCTCACTGCAGCTTCAAAGTCCTGGGCTCAAGTGATCCTCTCACCTCAGCCTCCCAAGTAGCTGGGATCACAGGCGTGTGCCACCACGCCCAGCTAATTTTTATTACTTTTTATTTTTTTGTAGAGATAGGGTCTCACTTTCTTGCCTAGGCTGGTCTCGAACTCCTGGGCTCAGGTGATCCTCTCACTGTGGCCTCCCACAGTGCCGGGATTACAGGCGTGAGCCACCACGCCCAGCCTTCTTATTTCCGTTTTGCGAGGTTGGTGCAAAAGTAATTGTGGTTTTTGCCATCAAAAGCAATGGCAAAAACTGCAATTACTTTTGCACCAACCAAATACAGATGTGGCAACTGAGGCACAAAGAGATTCAAGGAACCTGTCCAAGGTCACACGGCAGAGCTGAGTTCAAACCCAGGCAGCCTGAGTTCAGAATTTGTGCTCTTAACAGTGGCTCACGCCTGTAGTCCCAGCACTTTGGGAGGCCAAGGCAGGCGGATCACCTGAGGTTGGGAGTTTGAGACCAGCCTGGCCAACATGGAGAAACCCCTTCTCTACTAAAAATACAAAACTAGCCAGGCGTGGTGGCACATGCCACAGGGAGGCCACTCCCATGCACAGTAGTTAGGAATTGGTTGGAAGTCCTCGGAGGTGATTGGCCTGTGAGTTATGGCTAGTTTGTGTTGAGAAATTGTCTTTTGAGGGCAAGTGTGGTGGCTCACGCCTGTAATCCTAGCACTTTGGGAGGCCAAGGCAGGCGGATCACTTGAGGTCAGGAGTTTGAGACTAGCCTGGCCAACATGGTGAAACCCTGTCTCCACTAAAAATACAAAAATTAGTGAATGTGGTAGTGGGTGTCAGTAATCCCAGCTACTCAGCAGGCAGAGGCAGGAGAATCGCTTGAACCTGATCTCCGCAGTGAGCTGAGATCGCGCCACCGCACTCCAGCATGGGCGACAGAGCGACTCCATCTCAAAAAAAAAAGGAAATTGTCTTTGAATCCAACTTTAGGGGGAAAAAAAAATCATCCGTACTTGGTACATTCTCTTGGTCACGAGGAGAGGCCTTTGGAAGAGGAACTCCACAGCTTCAGTGATGGTGATAAGTTTTGTTTGGCACTAACTGGACAGCATACCCTCCCACACAGTCTCCTGTGAAGCCACTGTTGCCGCCCCCACTTTCCAGGGGGATCACACGACCTTCCTGGCCTGCGGTCGCTGCTCAGGCCGTGGGGATGGCTGCGCTCCTGCGCTCCTGCCGTGAGTCCTTGGTGATAGCAGGTGAATGGTAAAGATTCCACATTCCCAGGAGCCCCTGCTGCTGGTGGAGGAATGGACAAGTAAACGACTGAATAGAGAAGCACGTTGGAACCAAGGTTTCTCCAAAGCTAGTGCTTGTAACTGATTTGGGGTGCTGCTGTGACGTGGTTAGGAATAGAGGCTCACACTCCAGCCTTGTCACATCCTGACTCTGTGACCTTGGCCTGGTGACCTCCCCTGCTGGCCTTCAGTTTCCTTAGCTGTTAAATGAGGATCTGGTAAGACCTCTATCAGTCAAGATTGCAATCGGCCACGTATAACAAAAACCCAGTAAGCAGTGGCTTCAGTAAGGCAACAGGTGGTCTCTTACACATGAGAAGAAAAGGAGGGGAGGGCAGCTGGGGGCAGCACCGCTGTTGCAGGGGTGCAGGGATGGGGAGCAGGCTCCTTCTGACTCCTCACCTTGCCATCCCCAGCATGTCACTCTCAGCCTCATGCTCCCAAGATGATGGTTGCACCCCCTGATGTGACATTTAAGTTCCAGGTACAAGAGAAGGGTAGAAGAGGTGTGTCCCATTTATTAGGAAAACAATAGCTTCACCAGAAGGTCCTGTCCCCCACCCCCTGCAAACTTCCTTATACCTCTCACTGGCCATAATCAGACACATCCTTAGCCTTAGCTGCGTGGGAATCCAGGAAAGTACGCTTTTTGGATTAGTATCTTGCCACCCCAACAAATGTGGGCCTCTCTCCAGGAATCAGAAGAGGATGGGTTTGGATTTGACAACCAGCAGTGGAGCCTGAGGTGCGCAGCCCTGGAGTAGCCCAGAGCAGGGGTGCGGGATTCTCCCACTGCGGGCCTGACTTCTGGTTCGTGATGTCCAGGAACGCCACTGGTTTGTGCCCTGTTTCTTCATCTGCCTGTTGAGAGTGATGCCCCCTGCTGAGGGACACTTGGGAGAAGCTTTAAAACCTGGCTGGGAAGGACTTTGAAATACATCCCACCCCATAGGACAGCTGAGGCTGGCTTTTGTTGGAAAATTGTCAGGTTTTCTTCAAGTGGAGCCCAGCCGAACTAGACAATTGACTGTCACAGCCCAAACATACTGCCCTGAGACGGCTCATTTATTCACCTCTCTCCCGCTTGAGTCTGAACAGCGTGGGGGTTGAGAGTGGGAGTGATGGCTGCGGCTTTGCGGCCAGCATCTGGCGCAGCGCCCAGCACTCGCCAGGTACCCGGCTGAGGATTGCCTGCCTTGCTTCTGAGCACCTCTTGATCGGAGGAGCAGTCAGATCTTCCCCAGTCGGTCCCTTCTCTGCACCAGCACCACCCTTGTTCTGGGCTAGGCCACTCTTGCTCCCACATGGGTGGCCACCCTGGCCTCCTGATGAGCCTCTCTACCCTCGGCCGGTCACGATCTCCATGACAGCCAGTCAGGTCACTGACCTCCCTAAACTTGCCGTGGAGATCAACTCCAGATTCCTGAACACAGTGGCATCCTTGCACCTGTTTTTCCTCCATCCTCCTCACCCACTCACAGCCCTTTCCATGGCCAGCTTCTCATCCTTCAGGGCTTAAACACCACCCCTTCCATGCCATCTTCCTTGGCCACCCACTCTCCAGCACCCTGCTCCCATCCTTCGTCAGTTTACCCTTTCCCTGTCTTGCTTTAGACTGATTTGTGTGCTTGCTTAAGTGCATTTAATTAATGTTCGTTTCCTCCTTTAGTCAGTGGACAGAGAAGGGGGCTATCTTGGTTACCGCTTTGTTACTTATCACATAGTAAGATCTCAGGAAATACTCACCTAGTGAATGGAAGTCAATCAAATGAATGAAAACTTGTTTGGTTTTTTTTCCCCCTGATTTTGAAAACATTCACTGAAAGTAATTTGAAAAAAATATGGAAAGGGGCCAGGCGTGGTGGCTCATACCTGTAATTCCAAAACTTTGGGAGGCCAAGATGGGTGGATCCCTTGAGGTCAGGAGTTGGAGGCCACCTGGAGCAACATAGCCAGACCTCCTCTCTACAAAAAATTTAAAAAATTAGTCAGGCATGGTGGTACACACCTGTATTCTCAGCTACTGACACGGTGAGACCCTGTCGTTAAAAAAATATATATGGGAACCGGGCACAGTGGCTCACGCCTGTAATCCCAGCACTCTGGGAAGCCAAGGTGGTGGATCACTTCAGGTCAGGAGTTCGAGACCAGTCTGACCAACATGGCGAAACCCTGTCTCTACTACAAATACAAAAATTAGCCAGGCATGGTAGTGGGTGCCTGTAATCCCAGCTACTCAGGAGGCTGAAGCAAGAGAATTGCTTGAACCCAGGAAGCGGAGGTTGCAGTGAGCTGAGATCCCACAACTGCACTCCAGCAAGACTCTGTCTCAAAAAAAAAAAAAATATATATATATATACACACACACACACACACACACACACATATATATATATATGAAGGTATAAAGAACAAATTTTCAAAAACCACTAGTAGCCCTAGCATCAGATTATCAAGTCTTTCCCTTCTTTTTTCTGTGAGTGCATCTGCATAGCCTATAGATGTTTACTGTCCTAGGGGTGTGCAATAATTTCTGTAATGGTACTCCTGGTGTTGGTCATTGAGGTTGGGCTTTTTTCCTGTTATAACGGATACTATGAATTTTTCTTCATCTCTATTATTTATTTGAGATTAATTTACAGAAGTAGCGTTCCTGGTTCAGAGGGCGAGAACTTTTTTTTTTTTTTTTGAGACAGAGTCTCGCTCTGTCACCCATGCTGGAGTGCAGTGGCGCAATCTCGGCTCACTGCAAGCTCTGCCACTCGGGTTCACGCCATTCTCCTGCCTCAGCCTCCCGAGTAGCTGGGACTACAGGCACCCTCCACCACGCCTGGCTAATTTTTTTTTTTTTTTTTGCATTTTTTACTAGAGACGGGGTTTTACCATGTTAGCCAAGATGGTCTCAGTCTCATGACCTCGTGATCTGCCCACCTCAGCCTCCCAAAGTGCTGGGATTACAGGCGTGAGCCACCGACCCGAGAACATTTTTAAAGCTATTGCCAAATTGCCCTTAGAAAGGGTCCAGCAACTGGGAACATCAAAAAAGAAAGAAGTCTGTTGTACTGGGGAGTGGCCAGTTTCCTAGTGTCCTGGGCTCATCAGGCTCCTAGAGAGCTATTTTCCTGGTCTCCTGAGGGCCTGGTGTTCCCTTCCAGCCTGCTGTCCTCTGCCTGGCCTGGGTTGAAGTCCTGGAGCAGAATGTTTGATTATGGTGTTGAGCAAACAGAACAGCAGGCCCTCGCCATCTGCCAGCTGGTCCCTCGGGCTTGAGAAGAGCTTCACACCCAGCGAGGGTCATAACTGGAGCCCTTCTAGAGCCTTCTGTGGCGCTGCTGAAGGGCAGGGCTGGAGTGCTCATTCCTAACAGTCACCAGGCCCCACAACCCCCATTCCCACACGCCTCTCCCCACTGGGAAGGAAGACAGGTGTCCCCCAGCATGTCTCAGGTGGGTGGAGGTGCATCCCCTCTGTCCCCAGCTATCACATATGGAGAGTTGTCCTGAAACTGCCTCTGTGAGGGTGCCCCGCTCTCCCTGACTCCCTCTGGACTCAGAGGGAGTGCACATTCCCCCAGGCTGCCCGCGATGTTTGCGTTCATCCAGGTGAAGTGGCCCTGCCGGTTCTGGGAGTGGAAATCTCTTATAGGAGAGATAAAGTGAATCTCAAGCTATGGCCTGAGAGTGACTGGGGTGGCACAGAGGGCGATCAAACAGCTGAGTTTTTTTTGTTGTTGTTTTGTTTTTTAAGACAGAGTCTCGGCCAGGCGCAGTGGCCCACACTTGTAATCCCAGCACTTTGGGTGGCCGAGGCAGGTGGATCACCTGAGGTCAGGAGTTCTAGAGCAGCCTGGCTAACATCGTGAAACCCTTTCTCTACTAAAAATAGAAAATCTGTCAGGCGTGGTGGTGCATACCTATAATCCTAGCTACTGGGGAGGCTGAGGCAGGAGAATTACTTGAAACTGGGAGATGAAGGTTACAGTGAGCTGAGATCCCGCCACCGCACTCCAGCCTGGGTAACAAGAGTGAAACTCCATCTCAAAAAAAAAAAAAAGACAGAGTCTTGCCCTGTCACCCAGGTTGGAGTGCAGTGGCACCATCATAGCTCAAGCAATCCTCCTGCCTCAGCCTCCTGAGTAGCTGAGTCTACAGGTGCATGTCACCATACTCAGCTCATTTTTTTTTTTTTTTTTTTTTTTGGTAGAGATGGGGTTTCACTGTTGCCCAGGCTGGTTTCAAACTCCTGGGCTCAAGCTATCCTCACTGCCTCAGCCTCCCAAAGGGCTTGTATTACAGGCATAAGCCACCATGCCTGGCAAACAGCTGAGAATTTTTTTTTTTTTTTTTTTTTTTTTTTGAGACGGAGTCTCACTCTGTTGCCCAGGCTGCACTATCTCGGCTCACTGCAGCCTCCACCTCCCAGGTTCAAGCGATTCGCCTGCCTCAGCCTCCTGAGTAGCTGAGACTACAGGTACCTGCCACCACGCCTAGCTAATTTTTGTATTTTTCATAGAGATGGGGTTTCACCATGTTAGCTGAGATTTTAAAATACATTTGTATACATTTTAAAGTTGCTTATGTTATACAAGAGTACAATCTCACTGTTTAAAAATAACTCATGCAATACAAAAGACTTTTTAAAATTCTGTTATTGTAAAATGGAACATGCATACAGACAAGCATGTAAAACGTGAATACACAGTTTTCCAAAGAATTCCAAAGCAAGCACTCAGGTAACCCAGGTCAAGAAAGAGAATCTGCTGGCAGCCTGGAACCCCCATGGGCTCTGACCACTAGAACCCTCTTTTTTTTTTTTTTTTTTTTTTGAGACAAAGTCTCACTCTGTCGCCCAGGCTGGAGTGCAGTAGCACAGTCTCAGGTCACTGCAGCCTCTGCCTCCGGGGTTCAAGCAATTCTCCTGCCTCAACCTCCCAAGTAGCTGGGATTACAGGCACCCGCCACAACACCTGGCTAATTTTTGTACTTTTAGTCGAGACGGGGTTTTACCATGTTGGCCAGGCTGGTCTCGAACTTGTGAGGTTAGGTGACCCGCCTACCTCAGCCTCTCAAAGTGCTGGGATTACAGGCATGAGCCACCGCACCTGGCCAGAACCCTCTTTCTAAAAGCGACTGCTCTCTGCACTTCCACAGTCACTATTTCCTGCCATTGTGAAAGCTGTGTTCCCTAGATGAGCAACTCTAAATAACGTGGTTCCAGTTTGCCTGGTTTTAAACTTTATATAAAAATAATCATGAACTGTATATGCTGTTCTGCGTCTGGCTTTTTCACTTAGTATCATGTCCGAGAGGCGCATTCTGGTTTGGAGTCAATGCATTTCTGGTCCTAAAGCTCATTTTCCTTGATAAACAGACAAGCTTTATTAGTTCTAATATTTGTGCATTTTGTTTAGTGAGTATTAGAAGAAAATACAATGAATCCGACTGGATGTTCTTAAGGGTTTAGTCAGTGAGTTGGTTGAAAGGATCACGTTCGGTAAATAATAGTACAGGTGGGCTGCAGTTATGCCTGAGCGGAGGTGCGTGACTTTGGACAGTTTGGGAGCCTCTCCCCAGAGGAGAGAATGAGCGCACATGTGGTGCACACCGTCGCTCCCCTTGCTGAGGAACCAGTGTTATCGCTGGGCCTCTGCCTCCCAGATCTTTGCTCTGCAATGAGCTTGGTAGGTAGATAAGAGTATAAAATATGTAGCTTGAAAGATTTTTAGGTACTAACTTCTTTTTTTTTTGAGACGGAGTTTCACTCTTGTTGCCCAGGCTGGTGTGCAATGGCCCGATCTCAGTTTATCACAACCTCCACCTCCTAGGTTCAACCGATTCTCCTGCCTCAGCCTCTCAAGTAGCTGGAATTACAGACGCCTGCCACCACGCCTGGCTAATTTTTGTATTTTTAGTAGTGACGGGGTTTCATTATGTTGGCCAGGCTGGTTTCAAACTCCTGACCTCAGGTGATCTGCCCGCCTCAGCCTCCCAGAGTGGTGGGATTACAGGCGTGAGCCACCGCACCCAGCCTTAAGTACTAACTTCTTAAATGTGAGAGTATGCCTTTCTTCTGAATTAGTACTTCTTGGGGTTTCTGGGTTTGTTCTCTGATTAAAGTAACCAAATCCCTTGTAATATTGCACTTCACAGTAGGGTAGGAATGGGCCAGGCAGACCCTGCCTGGAGTACAGGGAACTCAGGGGCCAGGACAATGCTGCACATGCCAGTGACTTTTTTATTTAGCAGATGGTTTGGTATCTGCCTCCTGGTTTTTTTTTTCTTTTTAGAGATGGGATCTCACTATGTTGCCCAGGCTGGTCTTGAATTCCTGGCCTCAAGTGACCCGCCTGCCTCAACCACCCTACGTGCTGGGATTACAGGTGTGAGCCTCCGTGCCTGGCCTTTCTTTTTCTTTCTTTCTTTTTTTTCTATAATAATCTTGACCAATTCCTTAGCTCCCCTCCCTCCCTCCCTGCAGATGTTGGGAACTTGGAATCTGGGAGGAGGTGACCAGAGGGGCCAGGTAGAAGCTGCCTGGGACAGACACATCCTTAGTGGTGAGTTGACGTGGGGTTGTGACTCAGAGGCCAGAAATGTGCAGGGCCCTGGCCATCTGTGTGTGCACGTGTGCAAGAGACACAGAGAGAAACAGAGAGACAGACAAGGACAGGGCCGTGGAGAGACAGTTACAGGGATGCAGAGGGGTGGGGGGACAGGAGTGCAGAGAGATGGAACAGGGACAAGAAACGTGGGACAGAGATGGGGTGGAGATGAAGAGAGTTGGGGACAGGCCCCCGAGACATGAGACCCGTTGACTGGTTAACTAGCTGGTTGGCTGTTTGGATAATTGACTGGTTAACTGGTCAGTTGATTATCTAGTTGACTGGCTAATTGGTTGTCTGGTTGGTTTTGGATTTTTGAGTGTTTTTTTTTTGTTTTGTTTTTTGTTTCTTTGTTTGTTTTTCATGGATTCAGAGAATACTAGTGGAAGATTCACCCTGATGATGGCCCTATTTTGGTTGCTGGTGATAGACCAGTGAATGGTGGCTTGCAGGCATTTGGGTGTTTGATTGCTGGTCCCCACCCCTCAGCCCGATGAGTGCACTGTGAGTGCAGGTGCTATTGACAGGGTGTATCGTGTGCTTGCCATGTGCCCCTTAGTATGGGAGTGCCCTATGGGGATCATCTTGCCGGATCTTCCAGCAGTCTCACGAGGTGGTACTTACCACCTCTGGTACATACTGGGGTCAGAATTTGATCCCAGGCAATCTGGCTCCAAAGCATGAGCCTAATTTCTGCCTTAAGTCACCGGGAGTGGAGCATAGGCATTTATTAAGTGCCCCCGGTGTTCATGGCTCTATCCCCAATCTTTAGAGATGACAGTGGTTTTAATGGCCATAGATTTGACCTGCCTGGGTTCAAGTCCTTCTTCTGCCTTTACCTCATTGGGTGCTCTTCAACAGGAACCTACTGCTGTGAGCCTCCCTTTTCCCTTCTGTAAGGTGGGGAGAACAGTAGGGCCTTCCTTCTCAGGATGCTGTGTGGGCTCAGTGGAGCCGGGTGTGAGGCCAGTGCTGAGTGGGGGCTGCCATTGCTATGTGCAGCTTAGGGAGCTTCACCACTTCACTGGGCTTCTGGTTCCGTAAATGCCAGTTTTTGCTGCCATTTTATTATTATTATTATTATTATTATTATTATTATTATTATTATTTTGAGAAAGAGTCTTACTCTGTCGCCCAGGCTGGAGTACAGCGGCGTGATCTCAGCTCACTGTAACCACTGCCTCACGGGCTCAAGCAGTTCTCCTGCCTCAGCCTCCCGAGTAGCTAGGATTACAGGCATGCGTCACCACGTCCGGCTAGTATTTGTATTTTTAGTAGAGACGGAGTTTCACCGTGTTGGTCAGGCTGGTCTTGAACTCCTGACCTTAGGTGATCCGCCCACTGTGGCCTCCCAAAGTGCTGGGATTACAACGGCCTGCTCTCATTTTTGACAACAGATGTTCTCAAATGGGCTGGCCCCATGAGTGGTCACGAGGGCAAACTCTGGAGTCAACCAATCCCAGGTTCAGATCCCGGCTCCTCCTTCCCTTCTCTTTGTGGCCCTCTCTGAACTCCATTGTGAAGCGAGGTTAACAGTAGCGGGTAATTAGAAGCTTCAGTGCAGCGGTTTGTGTTATGGTGTCATGTGCTCCGCACAGGGCCTGGCTTCCGACAGCCCTGGGTCAGGGGCCAGTTAGGATGATGGATGATTACTGCCAGCAGCTGGGTTTCCCCCCAACCCCACCCCTTAACCTGGATAACAAGGCCCAGCTGTGTGTGTCCAGCACCAGCAACCCTCCTCCCACCCCTGCCAGCCCTCCCATGGCAGGGAACCCTCCTGGCCATGGCGTTGGGGGTGGGCCCTACTGCCGCTCCCCATCCCTTCAGCCTAGAGCCATCCTCAGGTTAGGACAAGCAGAGCCAGAGCCACCCTCGGCCTGGCCCCCAGCAGCAGGACGGAAAGAATGGGGCTTTAACAGATGTTCTTTTACAAGGATTCCCTGGCTGTATTTAATCAAGATTGTCAAATATTGATTTAATCTCCAGGCCCAACAGATGTGATCTTAGCAGGTTTCAGTGGCAATTAGCTGGGATTAGTTTGCAGGTCAGGCTCCATGCTGACAAGACACTGTCTTCTAAAGGAGGCTTGGCCTGGCCACAGGAGTGAGCCCTGAAGGGGGAACATACTAAATATTTAACCATCAGTCCAGTCCGAGCAGTGGCCCACGGGAGCAGAGCCTCAGGCTGGCTCATAGCAGCCCCTGTGGGGCCCAGTGTTCCCCCCATGATGATAGTGGGGACACTCAGCAGGTTTAGGGCAGCAGCTGTTCACTGAAAAAAAAAAAATTAATACTAAAAGAAGCAGCCCAGCCACGCCAGGGCCTGCAACTTGATCGTGAGCCTGACTGGAGCCGGGGAGATCCCTGCAGGGTAGCCTGGAGCCCTGATGATGCCCCCAGTTAAGTACCCAGAAGGGGCTACAACAACAGAGGCCTCTCATCTGCCCTTTCAGGCCCCTCGCCTGACTGCATCACACCATCCCCACTCTACAGACGTGGCTGTAGCTCCTGGGTGGGCCTGGCATGTGCTCCCATACTCCAAGAAGCATCCCATTCCAGTTCTGCATTTCAAAGGCTCATTAGAGCGAATGGGACTGTGCCTAGAATTGAAACAAGCTGCTTCATCCACATGTGCTTCAGGGGAGGTCACGACAGCCTCCTTCAACCCAGCCAACCCCACAGAGACTCAGAGGGGCGCCTCCCCGTGGCCCTGGCACTGGGGCTGCCAGAAAGGAGCCTTTGCTCCGGTGAGCCACCCTAGGCTGCCTGGCCCCTGAGCCCAGAGGAACGAGGGTTCCTTGCCAGGTCACATTTGGTTTGCTTGAGATTTTTTTAAAAGTATTATTATATAAGAAAAAAATGAAGGCCGGGCACAGTGGCTCACACCTGTAATCTCAGCAATTTGGGAGGTCGAGGTGGGTAGATCACCTGAGGTCAGGAGTTCGAGACCAGCCTGGCCAACATGGCAAAACCCCGTATCTAATAAAAATACAAAAATTAGTCGGGCGTGGTGGTGTGAGTGCCTGTAATCCCAGCTACTTGGGAGGCTGAGGCAGGAGAATTGCTTGAACCCAGGAGGCAGAGGTTGCAGTGAGCCAAGATCGTGCCACTGTACTCCAACCTGGGGAACAACGAGACTCTGTCTCAAAAAAAAAAGAAAAGAAAAGAAAAAGAAAAAATGATAATAGCCAATACTTGCTTTTCACTGCAGGCCAGGGATATTCTAAGCCATGGCATTTATTAACCCACATCTTTCGTAAGAGTTAAGCTGTATTACTATCTCCATTTTACAGATGGGAAAACTGAGGCATAGAGAGACTATGTCACCTGTCCAGGGTCTAGCTAGTTAAGTGATGGAGCTGGGAATTGAACCAAGATAGACTTTTCTTCCAACCACTCTGCTACAGCCGCCACACCAGGGAAGACCTCCAGCCTCTGGTGATCAGTGAGAGAGGCAGCTGTGAAGGTATTCTTTTTTTTTTTCCCCTTTTTTTTTTTTTTTTTTTGAGACAGAGTCTCATTCCATTACCCAGGCTGGAGTACAGTGGCGCAATCTCGGCTCACTGTAACCTCTGCCTCCTGGGTGCAAGCGATTCTCATGCCTCACCATCCGGAATAGCTGGGACCACAGGCACACACCACCACGCCCGGCTAATTTTTCGTATTTTTAGTAGAGACAGAGTTTCACCCTGTTGGCCAGGCTGGTCTCGAACCCCTGACCTCAAGTGATCCACCTGCCTCAGCCTCCTGAAGTGCTGGGATTACAGTCGTGAGCCCCCACACCCGGCCTGCTGTGCAGGTATTCACCATTTTTTTTTTTTTTAATTTCATCTCTGTACGCAAGTGTGTAATCATATGAACATCTAACCTATAAATAAAGTTCAGTTATACCAGGCAGCAAAATTAAAATTAGACATTTCAGTTTAAGCATTTGGGGTGATTACAGCCTCTGTTTCCCTGGGGAATATGTGAACACAAGATGGGGTGCATTGTCCTTCCCTCACTGGCTCTGGGTGGGAGCCTGTCGCCAGGCCACGTAGGACTCTGCCTTTGGAAAGATGCAGATTGTTCAGACTCCATGGGCCCTCAGGCAGAGAGCTCTAACTGTGCAGCTTGGAAGTTTCTCCTCGTTCTGACTTCTAGAAGGTAAGAGCATTACAAGGGGTGACTCTCACTCTGCTCATGTTTTCCCTCACATGCTGCCTTTTATTTTTTTTAAGATGGAGTTTCATTCTTGTTGCCCAGGCTAGAGTGCAATGGTGCGATCTCAGCTCACTGCAACCTCCACCTCCCGGGTTCAAGCAGTTCTTCCTGTCTCAGTCTCCTGAGTAGCTGGGATTACAGGTGCCCGCCACCACATCTGGCTACTTTTTTTTTTGTATTTTTAGTGGAGATGGGATTTTACCCTTGTTGGCAAGGCTGGTCTCAAACTCCCGACCTCAGGTGATCTACCCACCTTGGCCTCCCAAAATGCTGGGATTACAGGCGTGATGAGTTACTGCTCTAAAAGCGCTTCACACCGTGCTTGGTATGCAGTGAGCACACACTAAGTATAAGCTGTGCCCATTCACTTGGGGCTGCATGAGCATCTTGCATGCATTCCACATAGCTCTACCTTGCTATTTATGTATGTATGTATTTATTTATTTATTTTTGAGGCAACATCTTGCTCTGTTACCCAGGCAAGATCTCTCGAGGAGATCCTAGCTAACTGCAGAGTCCAACTCCTGGGCTTAGGCGATCCTCATGCCTCAGCCTCTTGAGTAGCTGGTACTACAGGCATGTACCACCACACCTGGTGAATTTTTTTAAAAACTTTTTTGTAGAGATGGGATCTCACTCTGTTATACAGACTGGTCTTGAACTACCACCCTCAAGGGATCCTCTTGCCTCAGCCTCCCAAAGGGTTGAAATTGATTATAGGCCTGAGCCACTGGCCTGGCCTAGCTCTTTTTTTTTTGAGACGGAATCTCACTCTGCCACCCAAGCTAGAGTGCAGTGGCACGATCTCAGCTCACTGCAAGCTCCGCCTCCCGGGTTCACGCCATTCTCCTGCCTCAGCCTCCCCAGCAACTGGGACTACAGGCGCCTGCCACCACGCCCAGCTAATTTTTTTGTGTTTTTAGTAGAGACGGTGTTCCACCGTGTTAGCCAGAATGGTCTCGATCTGATCTGACCTCGTGATCCACCCACCTCGGCCACAAAGTGCTGGCATTACAGGCTTGAGCCACCACACCCAGCCACCTAGCTCTTTTTGTACAGATACATTGTATTCCCTGGAATAGAGACACCGAGATTCACTTAACCCTTCTTGTGCTGTGGGCATTTGGGCTGTTCTCAGTTCTTCTGTATTATAGCAGTGTAATACAGTCAAACCATCGTGTACCTTTCTTGATGTAGACTGGTGTTATTATCAGAGAGACAGATTTCTGGAAGTGGAATTGTTGGATTAAAATAAATAGAATGAGCCCAGGCATGGTGGCTCACGCCTGTAATCCCAGCACTTTGGGAGGCCAAGACGGGCGGATCACTTGAGGTCAGGAGTTCGAGACCAGCCTGGCCAACATGGTGAAACCCCTGTCTCTACTAAAAACACAGTAATTAGCTGGGTACGGTGACACATGCCTGTGATCCCAGCTGCTCAGGAGGCTGAGGCAGGAGAATCGCTTGACTTGGGAGGCAGAGCTTGCAGTGAGCTGAGATCGCGCCACTGCACTCCAGCCTGGGCGACAGAGCAAGACTCCGTCTCAAAAAAGTAAAAATAAAAATAATAAAATAAATAGAACGCACACCTAAAATGTTGATGCATAATTCCCACTCTCTCTCTTCCCCCAGTCGGGAAAAACTGTACTGATTTAACACCCTTAAAAGCAGAATGGGCGTGGTGGCTCACAACTGTAATCCCAGCAGTTTGGGAGGCCGAGATGAGAAGATTGCTTGAGCCCAGGAGTTCAAGACCAGCCTGAGCAACATAGCGAGACCCTACCTCTACAAAAAAAAAATTAAGAAGTAGCCAGGTATGCTGGCACACACCTGTAGTCCCAGTTACTCAGGAGGCTGAGGCAGGAGGATCAGTTGAACCCAGGAGGTCGAGGATGTAGTGAGCCATAATCACACCACTGCACTCCAGCCCAGGCGACAGAGAAACTTAAAATTTTGATGCACGATTCTAACTCATTCTTTCTATTCTCTCAAGGGGAGAAAACTACTAACACCCTTAAAAGCAGAACAGGTCATGCAGGAGCCCTGACCTGTGTGGGAGCCTTGCCAATTGGAATGTAACAGCTGGACGTGGCCTCCCTCTCTCCTGTGGGGACTGCCCTTGGTCCTGGGTAGGAATTTGGGCTCCCCCTGGATGCTGGAGATTTGTTTCAGAAACACCAATCCTCAGCCAGGCGCGGTGGCTCATACCTGTAATCCCAGCACTTTGGGAGGCCGACGTGGGCAGATCACCTGAGGTCAGGAGTTCAAGACCAGCCTGGCCAACATGGCGAAACCCATCTCTACTAAAAATACAAAAATTAGCTGGGTGTGGTGGTGTGCGCCTGTAATCCCAGCTACTCGGGAGGCTGAGGCAGCAGAATCTCTTGAACCCAGGAGGTGGAGGTTGCAGTGAGCCGAGATCATGCCACTGCACTCCAGTCTGGGTGACAGAGTGAGACTCCGTCAAAAAAAAAAAAAAAAAGAAAGAAGGAAAGAAACACTAGTCCTCTGGGCTCTTTGACGTTAAAAATGGAAGCGCTGGCTTTCACAGCCATGGCCGAGACTCCACTCATTGCTCTTCCAGGCAATGGAGCAGAGTCTCTGCCATGGCACTTGCTAATGAGATTTCTGAGATTTCCATCCGCCTTATTTCCTGAGGGGGCTCTATAGCAGTCCCATGTATGCTCAAACTCCCAGTAAGGTGGGGGAAGACACACAAGGGAAAAATCAGATTCTTAGCGTGCAATCCACTGAGCTGTTGCTGACTTGCTAGAATTTTGTCCTTATGAATGGATTTTAAAGATACTCGGCGTCATTCACTTATTCCCACAGCATACTCGTTCGAACGATTTCATCTTATTTGGAGCACAGGGTAAAGGGGTGGCAGGCAGACTGTTGAGGTTTGAATCCCACCTGCCCCTCGTAACCTTTGCCTCGTCTGTAAGAGGGGCATGGTGGAAGTCCCTGCTTGGCGAGGCGTGGTGGTTCACACCTGTAACCCTAGCACTTTGGGAGGCCAAGGCAGGAGGACCACTTGAGGCCAGGAGTTTGAGGTTTTGTGAGACCTCATCTCTACAAAAAAAATTTTAAAGTAAAAATGTTAGCCAGGCATGGTGGCACACAGCTGTAGTCCCAGCCACTCAAGAGGCTGAGGTGGGAGGATTGCTTGTGCCCAGGAATTTAAGGCTGCAGTGAGATATGATTGTACCACCACACTCCAGCCTGGGTGACAAAAACCCTGTCTCAAAAAAGAGAAGAGAAATATATTTAAAAAGGAAAAGAAGCCCCTACTTGATAGAGTTGTTATAACACACCGGTTAATACACGCCAGTGTGGAGCCCTGAATCTGGCACATCAGGAGAGCTCATCAGTGTTGACCTTATGTTTAATACCGTCATCACCGTATTATCCCTCTCTACTGCCCCGCCCACACGTGAGAACAAATATGTTAGATCCCAGTCCACCCCAGACGTGCATCTGTTCACAGTCTAGGGAAGACAAAAGATACTCAGAGGCTTAAAAATCCAGTGGGCTAAGTCCCATAGTCAGGGGTGCGTGTACACCCCTGGGAGCTCAGCAGAGGGAGGAAAGGGGGAATTCTGCCTGGCCTGTAGAGGGACAGACAGCAATGGGGGGACAATGGGAGGGAGGCGAGGACAAGGCTCTCTGAATCAGTGGACCCCTGAAATATCTGCAAAGGTCACCAGTGTCCTTTATACCTATAACTGCCACCATACATGACTCTTTCAGCAGCATCCACCCCTGTTGACAATTGGTCCTCCCCAACCACACCTGCACTCCAGCCTCCCTGCTGGGCCTGCTGTAACTCACGTCCTGGCTCCCACCACCCACCTGCCCACTTGGATATACAGCCTCTCCAGGCTCAGAGGCAGACCCTCTTCTCTCTGCTCTCTCTGTTCTTCTGTCCTCAGCTAAGACCGCACAGTAGAATCAGCTGCCGAGCTTTTAAGAGGCACTCAGTCCCGGGCCCCACCCCAACCAGCTGATTTAGAATCTCTGGGAGTCGGGTGTGGACAGATACCTATATTTTTATTTTTATTTTTTATTTTTGTAAGACGGAGTCTTGCTCTGTCTCCCAAGCTGGAGTGCAGTGGTGTGATCTCAGCTCACTGCAACCTCCACCTCCTGGTTCAAGCGATTCTCCTGCCTCAGCCTCCCAAGTAGCTGGGATTACAGGCACGCGCCACTATACTTGGTTATTTTATTTTTATTTTTATTTTTTTGTATTTTTAGTAGAGATGGGGTTTTACCATGTTGGCCAGGCAGGCTGGTCTTGAACTCCTGACCTCAAGTGATCCTCCTGCCTTGGCCTCCCAAAGTGCTGGGATTACAGGCATGAGCCACCGCGCCCGGCCCAGACAGCTATATTCTTATAAAGCTCCTCTGGTGTCTCTACTGTACGGCTGGCAGGGAGAACCAGTCCCCTCAGCATCCTCATCTGGCCTTGGACACTGGCTGTTCCCAGCTTCCCTGCTCATCCACGGCAGGTGCCCTCTCTTCATGCAGATCCTGGTTTAGACACCACCCTTCAAGGGGTCTTCCTGACGCCCTCCCAACTAGAGTAATCTTCAGTCCTATTAATTAATTAATTTATTTATTTATTTATTTATTATTTATTTTTTATTTTTATTTTTTTTTTGAGACAGGATCTTGCTCTGTCGTCCAGGCTGGAGTGCAGTGGTGCAATCACAGCTCACTGCAGCCCTGACCTCTTGGGCACAAGTGATCCTCCCACCTCAGCCTCCCAAAGTGCTGTGATTACACGCAGGAGCCACTGCACCCAGCCATTTTATAGCCTTTACAATGCTGACCACCCTTGGAAATTCTATCTTATTTCTCTGGCGTTTCTCTACTGGAGGTTCATTCATGAGAGCAGGGGCACGGTCCGTCCTGCTCAGAGATTATCTTTAGCACCCACAGCAGTGGCGTGTAGTAGAAATAGATTGAGTAAATGAATGGATTTCGAGTGTCTGGTGCTTGTAGAATGAATGAATGAGTTATACATGACTGGGAAGTGGTGAATACATGAATATGTTTTTAGGGCTTTGTTGGCTGGAAGAACTTTTTTGAGGGATTTATAAGAACATGGTAGGTGTTTGTTGTGTGAGTGAATGGATGAATGGATGCATTTTAAGGACTAACTAGTTCTTCCTGGATAAATACATGACTTGTACGTGCCCAGAAACTGATGAGTCACTGGATGCATGCCTGGAGGAGTCCTCATTCCACCTGGGTCTTGGAGAGGAACCCTCAGACTTGACGCCACACACCTGAGCCCTCCAGGGTGCTTGAGCCCCGCTGAGCCTCCATCACTGTGACTGGATCATGTTTCTGTGAAAGGGAAATGCTTGGTACACATCAGGGCAGCCCTGGATACCCAGGGGGTCCCTCCACCTCCAATCAAAGGCCTGTGAAAGGACAGTCCATCCCACCCCTACACGCTACCTCCAAGCATTGCTTTCAGCTTCTTGGGCATGCTGCTTCCCAGGGAAGGACACACTCGGGCACCAAGCAGGCCCTGCTTGCCTTGGGTCACAGACCCTGACTGAGCCAGTGCTCCCTGGTCCTGAGTGAGGTTGTCGTCCATCCAGTCATTCAATAGTTATGTTATTTTATCTATCTATCTATTTATCTATCTATCTATCTATCTATCTATCTATCTATCTATCTATCTATCTATCTGCTTGCGTACCTACCTACCTGCCTGCCTACCTATCTATCTAGTGACAGAGTCTCACTTTATTGCCCAGGCTGGAGTACAAAGGCATGATCTCAGCTCACTGCCACCTTCGCCTCCCAGGTTTAAGCAATTCTATTGCCTCAGCCTCCAAAGTAGCTGGGACTACAGGCATGCACCACCATGCCTAGCTAATCTTGTTATATTTTTAGTGGACACAGGGCTTTACCATGTTGGCCAGGCTGATCTCGAACTCCTGACCACAGGTGATTTGCCCACCTCAGCCTCCCAAAGTGCTGGGATTACAGACATGAGCCAACGTGTCTGATCAGATATTTATTTAGAAAAAAATCTTTTAGAGACAGGGTCTTGCTGTGCTACCAGGCTGGAGTGTGTGGTTCAACCCTGTCTCCTTCCTTTGCAATCAGCAGGGTCCCAGGTAAGGGCTGCTTTGTCTGCTGGGAGTGAAGTTGGCATGAGTACGGCCCTCAGCCAGCCTGTGATGGACAGGCAGTGTGAGCAAGAACCAAGTCTCAGTTGTGAAAGCCTCTGAGCATCTGGGGTCATTTGTTACTGCAGCATAGCTTAGCTCATCCCGCCTGTCCCAAGAAGGAACACATTTTGTGGATGGGCAGCGATCAAGAGTTCAGGTTGGGAATGTTCTGTTGCAATGCATGTGACATGTATAGGTGGTGATGTCAAGTAGTCAGGTAGGTAGGTGAGTTTGGGACTTAGCAGGGCGGTTGGAGCTGGAGATATTTTCCGCATTGGTGACACACAGTTAAATGAGAATCGCAGAGGTCCAGACACTGCCTGTGATTGCAGGGAAGGCTGGTGCTTGAACTGAGGACTCTCTGACTTGAGGTATGAAGGGGCTGGGGTTGCGTCCCCACTGTGTCAACTCATAGCCATGTGGCCTTGGGCACATTACTTCCTCTGTCTGCTCCTCAGTTTCCTCATCTGTAAAACGGAGGTAATGATACCCACCTCATGGGGTTATCGAAAGGGTTAACGCATAGCAATTGACAGGCTTGACGTGCTCAGGAAAGGACCTGGGCCGTAGAAGGATTCTATTCATGGTAGTTGCTGTTGTAGATACTGGCTTTTGTGTATGTTTTCATTGTTGTGTTGTTTTATAACTAAAATGTCCAGTGGTGGGAAATGGAATAGGGCTGACTTTGTGTCCACCTTGATGCAGAGACCCAAATGATGACTACAGCCCCAGATTCTAACTCTCAGTCGCCTTCACAGATAGTTCTTCTCCTATGGTTATGAGACAGCTGCAGTGACTCCATCCCTCACATCTTCTCAGACTTAGGCTTAAAGGGAAAAGCGCAGCCTTCAGCTCTAGCACTCCTGGTAAAGACATCGTGGTCTCACTGGTTCTGATCAGGCCACATGGGTTGCTCCAGAGCTAGGGAAGGAGCCCCACCTCTAGCCCATTGGGTGGCCAGTGGAGAGGGGAGGCTCCCAAAGGGAAGTCTGGACTGTTGGAAAAAGGAGTCCTGGCAGCAGGGAAAGCAAACCACAAATGTCCACATTGGAGGGCTCTTGTGTTTCCCTATGCTGTGTCCTGTGAGCTTCTGGCAGACATTGTGGCCCTCACAGAATTAGGCCTTTTGGAGCCAAGACACCAAGGCCATGGTGCTTGCCTGCCTGTCGCAGGGGCAGTCTGGGAGCGTTTACACCCACAGATATACCATTGGTCGCCTGCTTTTCTAACAGACCCTGATTAAGTCCCCACTGGCCCAGAGGCAATCAGGATGGCTACAGATTCTGGCTCTGCCAGCGTCCCTTGTAACTGGAGTGGCCGTGTATCCACATTCTAGCCAGTAGGACATTAAAGAAAGGATTGCAGCAAGGGGAATGTTCTGGGAAAGATGCTCCTTCCTGATTAGGGTCAGACTGGTACCCTTACCATCCCTGTCTTTCCCCTTTGCCCGTGATTCAGTGGGAAGTGTGGCTGTGGCCACCAGCTTGTTACTGTGACGCAGCAAAGCCGGAAGACTTGCTCAATCCTACAGCACATGAGGGAGGCAGAGGGAATGGGGGGACATGCTTCACATCACTGTCCAGCTTTCCCACCGGGCGGGAGCCACCATATCTGGCCTCCTGGTGACATGAGATGACTAAATGTTTTCACTGTGCAAGCCACCACTGGATAGTCTTCCGTTACTTGCAGCCAAACACATCCCAACTGACTCTCTCCCACTGCCACTCACTCCTCGTTTTCCTGCGGTCTCCCAGCCTGCCCTAATTTTTCCCGTATACAGTTCCCCAGCTGCCCTCCTTCACACAACAACGTGTGTCACTCCGGGTCCTCTGATGCCAGCAGCAGAAGCCACGCTTGGCAGTTTGTGGCCGAATCACAATTCATTGAGGATGTACAGAATGAACAGGAGGCCAGAGGAGCAATCTTAGAAAACAGGGAGGAGCCAAGGTAGCCCTGGAGGGAAGAAACCAGGGGTCCCCAGCAAAAGTCACTGCACAGGAGAAGCCAGGTCCACTGTCCCCACCCCTGCAAGAATACTTTCCAGCCTCGCGTGTTCTTAGAAACCTTGCCCAGAATCCTAGGAGAGGACCCTGGTCTGACCAAGCCCACGTCCTGCGCCCACCCCAACTGTGCTTCTGTAATTGGGGGGAAAAGGGAAGCACTCCTGCCAAAGATACACAACAGAACTGTAGTAAGAGCAGTGGCTGGCCGGGCGCAGTGGCTCACGCCTGTAATCCCAGCACTTTAGGAAGCCGAGGCGGGCGGATTACGAGGTCAGGAGATCGAAACCATCCTAACAGTGGAACCCCATCTAAAGAATACAAAAAATTAGCCAGGTGCAGTGGCGGGCGCCTATAGTCCCAGCTACTCGGGAGGCTGAGGCAGGAGAATGGCGTGAACCCGGGAGATGGAGCTTGCAGTGAGCCGAGATTATGCCACTGCACTCCAGCCTGGGCAACAGAGCAAGGCTCCATCTCAAAAAAAAAAAAAAAAAAAAAAAAGAGCAGTGGCTATGGGGCAGGTGATATTATACCCATTTTACAGATTGAAACCAAGTCGCTATTTCCATAACCCATCCGTGGCACATCAGGATTGAGCCCAGGAGGCGGTCTGGTTCCTGCCTATGCTGTGCTTCTCTCATCACAGGGGTTCCTCACCGGGAAGGTCCAGGTGCTTTTAGGAAGGAGGAGCTCAGTGGAAGACAGCTGGAAGGAGACCAATGTGCGCCCTCTGAATCCTAGAGGCTGCAGGTGCCACTCAGCCTCTGAGTGTCACAGGAAGACTCGGCTGCAGCTGCTAGGAGAAGGGATTTGTGCAGAGAGACCAAGGCCTGCAAGAACATCTGTGTGTGTGCACAGAAGGGAGCAGAATGGATTGAGGGTTTCTGACTGAGCTGGAAACAAATGCCATCAGCAAAGCCCAGCTGTCGGGAGGTGCTTGCATAAGCAAGTCAGGGTCGCATCTGGGCCACTGGTTTTCCCAACCAGCCTAAGTGTGGCCTCAAAGGACTAATCCTCCTTCCGCACTCTGCACTCTGAAGGCGGAGCCACAACACAGACTGGGCTGCGGAGGACAGGTAGCGCCCTCAGGTGGGCCATCATCCCAGCTTGACTTGGGATCTGGTGCCCAGCACAGCCGAGTGTGGAGCAGGGTTCAGGCTCTCAAGCAAACAGTCTTGCCATTCTGTAACTGACAGTTTAGAGTGGAGACAATAAATACCATAGATAAAATAATTTCACTTTTCTCTGGCAAACCAGCAACCCCTGCCCGAGTGTGACCCACACATACTTATTTTGTGCACCCTCATCGTGTGTGTGTATGTGGTGGTGTCGCTTGTTTTTTGAGACAGACTCTTGCTCTGTCACCTGGGCTGGAATGCAGTGGCACAATCACTGCTCACTGCAGCCTTGGCCTCCCAAGTAGCTAGAACTACAGGCACACGCCACCATGCCTGGCTACGTTTTAAAATTTTTTGTAGAGATGGGGTTTCACTGTATTGCCCAGGCTGGGGTCATACTCCTGGGCTCAAACAATCCTCCCGCCTCAGCCTCCCAAAGTGCTGGTATTACAGACATGAGCCACTGTGCTCAGCTTCATTGAGGTTTTTATTGTTAATGTTCTTAGGAAGTGCATTTTACCCTTGAACAACATGGTTTCGAACTGCATGGACCTACGTATACCTGAATTTTTTTCAATAAATGTATTGGAAAATTCTTTAGAAATTTGCAACTATTTACTGGGCGCAGTGGCTCACGCCTGTAATCCTAGCACTTGGGGAGGCCAAGGTGGGCAGATCACCTGAGGTTGGGAGTTCGAGACCAGCCTGCCCAACATGGAGAAACCCTGTCTCTACTAAAGATACAAAATTAGCTGGGCGTGGTGGTGCATGCCTGTAATGCCAGCTACTCGGGAGGCTGAGGCAGGAGACTCACTTGAACCCAGGAGGCGGAGGTTGCCATGAGATGGCACCACTGTACTCCAGCCTGGGCAACAGAGCGATACTCCATCTCAGAAAAAAAAAAAAAAAGATTTGCAAATATTTGAAAATAACTTGCAGGGGCGGGTGCAGTCACGCCTGTAGTCCCAGCACTTTGGGAGGCCGAGGCAGCAGATCACTTGAGGCCAGGAGTTCGAGCCAGCCTTGCCAACATGGTAAAACCCTGTCTCTACTAAAAATAAAAAATTAGCCGGGTATGGTGGTGTGCACCTGTAGTCCCAGCTACTCAGGAGGCTGAGGCAGGAGAATCACTTGATCCTGGGAAGCAGAGATTGCAGTGAGCCAAGATTGTGCCACTGTACTCCAGCCTGGGTGACAGAGCAAGACTCTGTCAAAAAAAAAAAAAAAAAAAAGAAAAGAAAAGATCTTACAGGTGAACCACATAGCCTAAAAACATTTTTTTTTTAATAAAATGTTAGGGCTGGGCGAGGTGGCTCATGCCTGTGACTCCAACACTTTGGGAAGCCGAGGCAGGCGAATCACAAGGTCAGGAGATCGAGACCATCCTGACTAACACGGTGAAACCCCGTCTCTACTAAAAATACAAAAAAATATTAGCCAGGCGTGGTGGTGGGCACCTGTAGTCCCAGCTACTCCGGAGGCTGGGGCAGGAGAATGGCGTGAACCCAGGAGGCGGAGCTTGCAGTGAGCCGAGATCACACCACTGCACTCCAGCCTGGGCGACCGAGCGAGACTCCTTCTCAAAAATAAATAAATAAATAAATAAATAAATAAATAAATAAATAAATAAGTGGGCGACCAAGCGAGACTCCTTCTCAAAAATAAATAAATAAAATAAAATGTTAGGTATGTCATGAATACATAAAATATATGTCCATTAGTTTATCATTTACTACCGTAAAATATACACAAATGCATTCTAAAAAAGTTAAAATTTATCAAAAGTTACACACAAATACATTGCCAAGCCAAGAGAAATGTAAACAAACATAAACATGCAGAATTAAATCATAACTGCATGAAATTAACTGCAGTACACACTGCACTATTGTCATAGTTTTGCGACCACCTCCTGTTGCTACTGCAGTGAGCTTAAGTACTGTGAGTATCCGTTTGAAACACCATGTGACACTCATCATCTCCGCATGAGCAGTTTGTCTCTCCAGCAAATTGCATATTGCGGTAAAAAATGATCCCTGGAGGTTCTCACCTAGTTTTCATCATGTTTAGTGCAATACCGTAAGCCCTGAATAACCTCAGGGGACTCGTACAAAGTGCCACTAGTGATGCTGGAAGTTGTCCCAAGAAGCACAGAAAAGTCATAACATTACGAGAAAATATGCAATTGCTTGATATGTGCCATCGATGGAGGACTGCAGCCGCAGTTGCCCGCCATTTCCAGATAAATGAATCCAGTGTGAGGACCATTGTAAAAAATGAAAAGGAAATTCATGAAGCTGTCGCTGCACCTATGCCAGCAGGCACAAAAACCTTGCACTTTTTACAAAATATATTTTTATCTCGTGTTGCAAATGCATCTTCTATGTGGGTACAGGATTGCTATAAGAAAGGCATACCTATAGATTCTAATTTGCTTCAAGAAAAAGTGAAGTCATTACATGGCAACCTAAAGCAAAAGGAAGGAGGAGGATCTCAAGCTGGGGAATTTAATGCCAGCAAAGGATGGTTTGATAATTTTAGAAAGAGTATGGCTTAAAAAATGTCAAGATAGCAGGAGAAGCAGCTTCTGGCCGACCAGAGGCAGCAGATGAGTTCCCAGATGCCAGTGAGAAAATCACTGAGGAGGCTGGGCACGGTGCCTCACACCTATAATCCCAGTACATTGGGAGGCTGAGGTGGGAAGATCACTTGAGCCCAGGAGTTTGAGACCAGCCTGGGCAACATACTGAGACCCCACCCCTACCAAAAATTTAAAAATTAGCTGGGCATGGTGACATGTGTCTTTAGTCCTAGCTACTCAGAAGGCTGAGGCAGGAGGATCACTTTGAGCCCTGGAGTTTGAGGCTGTAGTGAGCTCTGATTGTACCACTGCACTCCAGCCTTGACAACAGAGAAAGACCCTGTCTGTAAAATAATAATAATAATAATGAGTAAGAAAAAGAAGTAAGCCTGTTCATAAGTGCTAAGGAGAAAAATGGAAAAGGGGAAGGGGCTGGGAGTGGTGGGGACGGACATACAGAGGCAAGCACTATTAGCAGTTTCTTGAAAATCCTTCCCATTATCTCTGTATGATAGTTTGTTATTGTCTCTGTTGCTCTGTTGTTTTTCCTTTTCTTTTTCATTTTTTGAGATGGAGTCTCACTGTCACCTAGGCTGGAGTGCAGTGGCATGATCTCAGCTCATTGTAACCTCCACCTCCCGGGTTCAAGTGATTCTCCTGCCTCAGCCTCCCGAGTAGCTGGGACTACAGATTTGTGCCACCATGCCCGGTTAATTTTTGTATTTTTAGTAGAGATGAAGTTTCACCATGTAGCCAGGCTGATCTCGAACTCCTGACCTCAGGCAATCCACCTGCCTCGGCCTCCCAAAGTGCTGGGGTTAGAGGCGTGACCCACCATGCCCGGCCAATGTTTTTGCTTTTCAAATTGGAAGATGTTGCATGCAATTCCAGGTTTCTGATTTCTCTTGGAAAATCAGATGATCTGACATCCACACTCCCACAAGCCTTGGTTGGCAGAAGACACCCTGCCGTCCAGGTCAGTGCAG
Source organism: Macaca fascicularis (assembly GCF_037993035.2). Taxonomy (NCBI): domain Eukaryota; kingdom Metazoa; phylum Chordata; class Mammalia; order Primates; family Cercopithecidae; genus Macaca; species Macaca fascicularis. The sequence goes on from NC_088393.1 coordinate 45,128,351, forward strand.
GCTCCTCTTGGCCTGTCTCCCGTCTCCCTTAGGCAACTCGACCCTGTGGGCTTTCCAGCTTCCTCACTCTTCTTTAGCCCATCCCTGTGCTGCCTCCCAGCAACGTCTTCAGGATTGTTTGTGTTCTCGTGGGGCACCAGGAAGAGGGGCTCCCCACTCCCCACCTGCCCTCTTCTGGTGCTCGCTTTTTCAGAGGCTGTAGGCTCTCCTTGCTATTTTGCTCCTTGAATCTGCTTTGAGCTTCCCTCGTGGTCTCTGCTGGTTCGCTCCATACCTCCGGGCATAAATTAGGAAAAGCCCCCCTACACATGCACATACGCGCGCACATACAGACACAGACACGCACGCACACAGAGATACAGACGCACACAGACACGCACACAGACACACAGATGCACACACACACACACACACAGATGCACACACACAGACATGCACACACACACAGAGACATACAGACTCACAGATGTACACACATAGACACAGACACACAGACACGCACACACACAGAGACACAGATGCACACAGACACAGACACATACAGACACAGAACACACACACAGACATGCGCACACACACATAGACACACAGATGCACACACACATGCACACACACAGACACACAGAGACACACACAGATGCACACACACAGACACACACACACAGACATACACAGACACACACAGACACACACACACACCGACGCACACACACACAGAAGAGGCCTGCTACTTTCTCACATAGGAAGCACCAATAGCTGCTGACCAAGAACGGCTGCATCCAGCTCTAGATTCCCAAGGAAAGAAAACTTAGAGGTCACTTTGAGCCAAGTGCCCAGCCCAAAGCAGCACTGTACTGCTCCGAGCAAAATCAGTTCCATTGGCAGGAGGGAGCGGGCACGATTGCTGGGCAGTCAACAGGTTCCATCACAGACGGCGACCCACTTTCCCCTTCCTCTCCAGCAGGATTTTCATCTTCTAGAAGTTCAAGGTGGAGACAAAGGGAAGTGACCCCGCAGGTGGTTTTATGTGCTGGACAGAGGCACAGACTCCCTTCCCCAGGGGCCTGCAAATCAGGAGGTACTTACACCTCCAATTAGGCAGAAGCCATCTGTTCACTCGTACATACACGAAATACTGAACAAACGTCCTGGACACTGTTCTAGGCACTGGGGATGCATCAGTGAACAACACAGACATCCCTGCCGTTCTGGAGCCAACATTTGAGTGGTGGACCCAGCCAGTAGACAGAATGAACAACTGCTAAAAAAATGGGAAGAAGGCCGGGCCCAGTGGCTCAAGCCTGTAATCCCAGCACTTTCGGAGGCTGAGACGGGCGGATCACAAGGTCAGGAGATCGAGACCATCCTGGCTAACACAGTGAAACCCCGTCCCTACTAAAAAATACAAAAAAATAGCCGGGCGAGGTGGCGGGCGCCTGTAGTCCCAGCTACTCGGGAGGCTGAGGCAGGAGAATGGCGTGAACCCAGAAGGCGGAGCTTGCAGTGAGCTGAGATCCGGCCACTGCACTCCAGCCTGGGTGACAGAGCGAGACAAAAAAAAAAAAAAAAATTGGAAGAAAGTAGAGTGGATAATTAAGAAAGGCTTACAGAAGATGGGGCTTCTCTGTCTCTATAGGGTGATTTGGGAAGGTTTTTGTTTTTGTTTTTTGGGAGTTTTTTTGTTTTGTTTTGTTTTGTTTTGTTTTGTTTTGTTTGAGAGAAGGTCTCACTTTGCTGCCCAGGCTGGAGCGCAGTGGTGTGATCATGGCTCACGCAATCTCAACCTCCCGGGTTCAAGCAATCCTCTTACCTCAGCCCCCTGAGTAGCTAGGACTACAGGTACCTGCCACCACACCTGGCTAATTTTTGTATTTTTAGTAGAGACAGGGTTTTGCCATGTTGGCCAGGCTGGTCTTGAGCTGCTGGGCTCAAGTGATCCACCCACCTTGGCCTCCCAAAGTGCTGGGATTATAGGCGTGAGCCACCGCGCCCAGCTGGAAGTCTCCATGGAAAAACTGACATGGGAAAGAACCAGCCCCAGGAAGGAACCAGCCCCCGGAAGGACTGAGGAAGCATATCAGATATCCTGGATAAGGTTTAGTGCATCAGAACAGAAAAGAAGGCCAGTATGATCAGAGTTTAGTCAGGGATGGGGAGAGACATCAGAGCCAGATCCTGTGGGGTTTATGGAGCAGGGGAAGGAGTTTGGATAGTGTTTTAATGCAGTAAGCAGTCACTGGGGAGATCTCAGTGAAAAAGTGATGGGCTCTGATTTACCCAGCCATAGTCTGCAGTAACCACATGGATTTCTAGAGACATTCCTTCTGCGGCTTTCCTCCCCAAACTCCACTGGTGCTCATGTTGACTCATCTGTCATTTTCACTTCCTTTCTGACAGAGTAGCTGAGCTGAGCGAACAACAGAGCAGATGAACAATAGTCTGGCCTCTGCGTGAAGCCACCAGTTCACGGGAAATACAGGGGGCAGAGGAACATGTTAAGTGGCACCACAGGGATCCTGAAAGTGGGGAAATCCACAGGACGGGTGACCCCTTTCCTTCAACAAGTAAAGAGCATCAAAATAAAGGAAGGTGGCCGTTGTAGAGTAAAGGAGACTTAAGAAAATACCTGCATAAGCAGAAGATAATTTCGAACAAACCAGCTCACAGAAGACACCTGCGAGACAATGATGGGAAATGTAATGCAGGCAGGGTACTGCATGACATTAAAGAATTCTTGTTAATTTAGATGAGTATGATAATGTTATTGTAGTGATTTTTTTTTAAAACCTTACCTACTAGAGATACAAGCTAAAGTATTTATGGGTGAAAAATGACCTGATGTCTGGCCGCGTATGGTGGCTCATACCTGTAATACTAGCACTTTGGGAGGCTGAGGTGGGCAGGGATTGCCTAAAGTCAGGAATTCGAGACCAGTCTGGCCAATATGATGAAACCCCTTCTCTACTAAAAATACAAAAAATTAGCTGGCCAAGGTAGCGCATGCTGGAATTCCAGCTACTTGGGAGGCTGAGGTAGGAGAATCATTCGAACCCTTGAGGTGGAGGTTGCAGTGAGCCAAGCATGTGCCACTGCACTCGAGTCTGGGTGACAGAGTGAGACTCTGTCTCAAAAAAAAAAAAAAAAAAGACCTGATGTCTGGGGTTTACTCTAAAACATTCTGTTAGAAACAAAGAAGGTCATAAGGCGGGGTGAATAGATGAAATGGGAATAGGAGCTAGTTAGTGGTTGTTGGAGCTGATGGGTGACTCAGTCTCTTCTCTGCCTTTGAGTATGTTTGCAAATTTCCATAATAAAAAGGTTTCTTTTAATGAGTGAGGCTGTCAAGAAAAGTCACATGTCCCACTTTCTGGGAGCAGTAACACGGCTATCGCAGCTCACATTTTCCTTTTCTCCCATTTCAGCATGGCGGGGACAACTTCCTCGCTACCTCCGGCTGGCCGGCGCCCGCAACTGCTGCCTGCTCTGTACTGCTGAACCACTCGGTCTGGAGCCCCCAGGACAGCACCTGCCTCCTGAGGTTGTCCGGGCTCAGCTGTGCACAGCGATGGTGGAGAACTGGACTCCACAGGCTCACAACCTTCCTGTCAGGTTTCAGGGCCCAGCATCCTTCATCCTGGGCCTGGCGGCCCTGAACAATGGCTGAGGGGTGGGGAACCCTATAGAGTGACACCACAGCGTACCGGGCCAGCAGCACTCCAGTGCCCGTGGACTATGACCACCTATCGGGCCATCCCCAGCGATGGTGTGGACCTTGCAGCCAGTTGTGGGGCCAGGGTGGGCGATGTCCTCCCTGGGCCACACACAGGGGACTATGCTCCCTTGGGATTCTGGGCCCAGAATGGCAGCATGTCCCAGCCTCTTGGTGACAGCCCGGTTACCGCCACCGCCACCACCCGCCCCAGCCCCACCACCCCCGCAATGCCCAAGATGGGTGTGCGTGCAAGGGTGGCCGACTGGCCGCCCAAGCGGGAGGCCCTGAGAGAGCAGAGCAACCCAAGCCCCTCACAGGACACAGATGGCACAAAGGCCACCAAGATGGCCCATTCCATGAGGAGCATACAGAACGGACAGCCCCCCACCAGCACCCCAGCTTCCTCAGGGTCCAAAGCCTTCCACCGACTCTCCAGGAGAAGGTCCAAAGACGTGGAGTTCCAGGACGGGTGGCCCCGGTCCCCCGGCAGGGCCTTCCTCCCTCTTCGGCACCGCAGCAGCAGCGAGATAACCCTCAGCGAGTGTGACGCGGAGGACGCGGGGGAGCCGCGCGGGGTCCGGCACACGGGGGCGCTGCCCCTCTTCCGCGAGTATGGGAGCACCTCGTCCATCGATGTGCAGGGCATGCCGGAGCAGAGCTTCTTCGACATCCTCAACGAGTTCCGCAGCGAGCAGCCCGACGCCCGGGGCTGCCAGGCCCTCACCGAGCTCCTCCGGGCAGATCCTGGCCCGCACCTCATGGGGGGCGGAGGCGGAGCCAAGGAGGACTGCCACAACGGGCAGCCCGCCAAGGACAGCCTCCTGCCGCTGCAGCCCGCGAAGGAGAAGGAGAAGACCCGAAAGAAACCTGTGCGGGGCCTCAGCGGGGGGGACTCAGTGGACTCGTCCATCTTTCGGAAGCTAAGGAGCAGCAAACCCGAGGGAGAGGCTGGGCGGTCCCCGGGGGAGGCCGACGAGGGCCGCAGCCCCCCGGAAGCCAGCAGGCCGTGGGTGTGTCAGAAGAGCTTCGCCCACTTCGACGTGCAGAGCATGCTGTTCGATCTCAACGAGGCGGCCGCCAACAGGGTGTCGGTGTCGCAGAGGCGGAACACCACCACGGGCGCTTCGGCCGCCTCCGCCGCCTCGGCCATGGCCTCCCTCACGGCCTCGCGGGCCCACAGCCTCGGAGGCCTGGACCCGGCCTTCACCAGCACCGAGGACCTAAACTGCAAGGAGAACTTGGAGCAGGACCTCGGCGATGACAACAGCAATGACCTGCTGCTCAGCTGCCCACACTTCCGCAACGAGATTGGGGGCGAGTGTGAGCGCAACGTGAGCTTCTCCCGGGCTTCCGTGGGCTCCCCGAGCAGCGGCGAGGGCCACCTGGCAGAGCCCTCCCTGAGCGCCTACCGCACCAACGCCAGCATCTCGGTGCTGGAAGTGCCCAAGGAGCAGCAGAGGACGCAGAGTCGGCCCCGGCAGTACAGCATCGAGCATGTGGACCTGGGCGCCCGCTACTACCAGGATTACTTCGTGGGCAAAGGTGACGGATGGCGGGTGGGTGGGAGGGTTGGGTGGGCCGCGGCTTGTCCCCGAGACCCCTACTTATTCATTTACTCTGTGCCAGGTACTGCTGTGGCACTGAGGATGTGGCAGGAACAGAGACCTCCCTTCTGGAGGGCTGTGAGGATCCGGTGAGCAGAGCCACCCGGGCCTCAGCCCTGTGTCTGACACAGCAGCACTCCATAAACCTGGAGCTACAGGACACAACAGCTCTGCATTTACTCAGCACGTACGGGCTTGGACAGCTCAGTGCCAGGCACTCTCTAGAGCCTGGGGGTATAGTATCAACCAGCTTGAAACAAGTATTCTGTCTTCCCAGCACTTTTAATGTTTTCATGGGTAAGACAAACAATAGAACAGGATAAATATGAAAAATACACAGGGGATTATAGGGTGCTAAATGCAGTGGAAAAGAGTAAAGTGGGGAAGAAGGAAATGGAGTGTTGGGGGTGGGGGCAGATCTCAGTAGGGGATGGTCAGAGAGGGCCTCGGAGGCAGGTGCGGTTTGAGTACCGAGCTGAAAGCACCATGTGCAAATTGCAGACTCTGTTCCCAGAACAGAGCAGCGAATACGTAAGTCTTGGAACTGCCAGGCGCGGTGGCTCACGCCTGTAATCCCAACACTTTGGGAGGCCGAGGAGGGCGGATCACTTGAGGTCAGGAGTTCAAGACCAGCCTGGCCAACATGGCAAAACCCTGCCTCCTCTAAAAATACAAAAATTAGCCAGGTGTGGTAGCACATGCCTGTAGTCCTAGCTACTCGGGAGGCTGAGACAGGAGAATCTCTTGAACCCGAGAGGCGGGGGTTGCAGTGAACCAAGATCGCGCCACTGCACTCCAGCCTCCAACTTGAGTGACAGAGCGAAACTCCATCTCAAAAAAAAAAAAAGTCCTGGAATGTTGGAGGAACAGACAGGAGGTCAGTGTTGCTGGGGCAGAGTGATGGGGGAGAGTGGATGGAGCTGACGCAGGGGGTGACAGGGGCAGGTCATGTGGGACTCTAGCAAGGACTCTCATTTGTACCCTGCATGAGATGGAGCCACAGGATGGCTTTGAGCAGGGCAGGGCCCTCCTCTGACTCCTGTGTTCACGACCTGCCTCCAGCTGCATGTGGGGAGCAGACTGTGAGGGATGGGGAGAGGACAGGGGAACAGGCAGGAGGCTGCTGCAGTCATCCAGGCAGGAGATGATGGACATGTCTAAGATGGGAGCCCAGAAGTGGGGAAGAATCTTGCAAGCCACTACTGGATCCATTTAGGAGTGCGGTGACGCCATCTCTGCTCACTGCAACCTCCACCTCCCAGGTTCAAGCGATTCATGGGCCTCAGCCTCCCAGGGAGCTGGGACTACAGGTGTGCACCACCACACCCAACTAATTTTTTTTTTGTATTTTTAGTGGAGATGGGGTTTCACCATGTTGGCCAGGATGGTCTTGATCTCCTGACCCTGTGATCTGCCCGCCTCACCCTCCCAAAGTGCTGGGATTACAGGTGTGAGCCACCGCGCCCGGCCTCTGGATCCACTTTGAAGGCGAAGCCGTTGATGTTTGGAGGGTGTTAACATCAGGGAGAGATGGGCTTCATACATGATTAGTGCTGGTGAGGCATTCCCAGGAGACAGCATAGCGTATTGCAGAGACCATAAACCCAGGCAGCTTCAGGGGACAGCAGAACACTGCAAGAGTACGGCATACTAGGCAAAGACTAGGCCATTCCTGCCCGGTGCCAGCTGACTGTTGTCATGCAAGACATGCAGACAAATCTAGTGTTACCAGCCTTTCCAGTTTTTCAAGATTCTCCTGAAACTCAGATTTTTTAAAATATAGACTTTACTGATTTTTAAATGGTGGCAGCTATAACGATTCAGAATTATTAGCTGGGTATGATGGCTCATGCCTATAATCCCAGCACTTTGGGAGGCTGAGGCAGGCGGATCACTTGAGGTCAGAAGTTCAAGACCAGCTTGGCCAACATGGTGAAACCACGTCTCTACTAAAAATACAAAAAAATTAGCCAGGCGTGGTGACATGTGGCTGTAATCCCAGATACTTGAGAGGCTGAGGCAGGAGAATCACTTGAACCCAGGAGGCAGATGTTGCAGTGGGCCGAGATCATGCCACTGCACTCCAGTCTGGGTGACAGAGTGAGACTCTGTCTCAAAAAAAAAAAAAAAAAATCAGAATTGCTTGTAACTGCTAGTAACAGGCTTAAACAACATAGAAGTGACTCTCCTGTGAAGAAAGCCAGAGTTCAGCAGCCCAGGGCTGGTTTGGTCAGTCTTCAGCATCAGTGGAACATCAGCCTTAGTGCATGGCACGATCCCCTGCCGCACCACACCAAGATAGCTGCTGGAGTTACAGGCATCACATCTGTGTTTCCAGCCAGAGAAAAAGAGGAAAGGGTAAGGACAAAAAGGCAGACCTCTTGTCAAGTCAACCCCCTTATGCCGTTATGCCTAGTGTTTCATTATTGGAACACTAAGCATGTGGGAGTTATAGCCTACTGCTCAAGGTCATTGCCAGGGTCTGAATTTTTACTCCTGGAAAAATCCACAAAATTGCAGTCTCCAGCATAAATGGGTTAAAGAGCTTTCTCAGAAGCCCCATCCAACCACTTCCACTTAGTGACCACACCTGTGTGCAAGGAGGCTGGGAAATGTAGATTTTTAGCTAGACAAAGTTTCTCTTTTCCAAGAATAGAGAGTTTTTCTTAAAAAAAAAAAAAAAGAAGAGGAGCTAGCAGCTAGTACTCCACAGCAACTGGATTTGTTGTTGTTGTTGTTGCTTTTTCTTTCTTTTTTTTGAGGCAGAGTCTCGCTCTGTCACCCAGGCTGGAGTGTAGTGGCGCGATGTCAGCTCACTGCAGCCTCTGCCTCCCAGGTTCATGCGATTCTCCTGCCTCAGCCTCCCAAGTAACTGGGATTACAGATGCTTGCCATCACACCCAGCTAATTTTTGTAGTTTTAGTAGAGACAGGGTTTCTTCATGTTGGCCAGGCTGGTCTCGAACTCCTGACCTCAGATGATCCACCCCCCTCGGTCTCCCAATGTGTTGGGATTATAGGCGTGAGCCACCACACCTGGCTCACAGCAACTAGTTTTTAAAAAATATTTAAAGTAAGGTCCTTGTCAAACATAACAAATGTCAGTTAAGTTGTCCCATGGGGCACTGGAGCTTCAACTTGGAGTCTCTGGAGTTCCAACTTGGAGTCAGAAAGCCCTCAGTTTGGGGTATCTGTTCCATAGCTGATCCATGTGATACGTTTTACCCTTCAGACTGCATGGCAAATGAAGATGATTATATCAATATCACATGCACAAACAAAATGACACAGAGATTGAAAAGAAAGGGATCAAAAAGAAGTTCCAAGCCAGACACGGTGGCTCACGATTGTAATCCCAGCACTTAGGGAGGCCGAGGCGGGCAGATCACGAGATCAGGAGATCGAGACCATCCTGGCTAACACAGTGAAACCCCATCTCTACTAAAAATACAAAAAATTAGCCGGGCGTGGTGGCAAGCGCCTGTAGTCCCAGCTACTCGAGAGGCTGAGGCAGGAGAATGGCGTGAACCCAGGAGACGGAGCTTGTAGTGAGCCGAGATTGTGCCACTGCACTCCAGCCTGGGCGACAGAGTGAGACTCCATCTCAAAAAAAAAAAAAAAAGTTCCAGACAGTTGCTTACAAGGAAAAAGCCAATGAGACAATATCAATATCACATGAAATAGATTTAAAGGCTGAAAGCACTTTTTAGAGGAAGTAAGAAGGCCATTTCATGTTTCTTAAAATTCGCCAAGAAATTTTGGTAGTTGTGAACCTTTATATACCTGGCAACTTGGTTTAGGGGTATATAGATTTTAAAAATGGATCAGGCTGGCTGAGCGCATTCGCTCACGCCTGTAATCCCAACACTTTGGGAGGCCCGAGGTGGGCAGATTACGTGAGGTCAGGAGTTTAAGACCAGCCTGGCCAGCATGGTGAGACCCTGTCTCCACTAAAAAATACAAAAATTAGCTGGGTGTGGTGGCAGGTGCCTGTTATCCCAGCAACTTGGGAGGCTGAGGCAGGAGAATCTCTTGAAGCTGGGAGGCAGAGGTTTCAGTGAGCCGAGATCGCACCACTGCAATCCAGCCTGGGCAACAGAGTGAGACTCTGTCCCCCCAACCAAAACAAAAAAACAAACAAACAAACAAAAACGCTACGGGGAGAAGTGGAAAAATTAACAACCATAGCGGGAGAAGTGCACAGATTATCTCTCTGAAATTGACAGAATCTAATAACTGAAAAATAAGGATTTAGAGGATTTGAATAACCTAATGAAAACTTGATTTTACACTGTATATATATTAACTTTGTACCTAACCAACAAAGAACACATTTTTTTCAACCTACACATACAAATACTTACATGAAAGGAATGTGGATCAAATAAAGATCAAGTAAGATTATACATTAAAATACTTAGTTCTGTGTTAGGCAGGTAGGAAGTACTCATCATGCAGCTTTAAAAAAAAAAAAGTCATTTTATTTTTAAAAATTTCTTTGTAGCACTGAAAGCTGTTCAAGAAAAAAATGTCCTGGCCAAGCACAAGGGCTCCCTGAACGCCTGTAATTCCAGCACTTTTGGAGGCTGAGGCGGGATGATCACTTGCCCCTAGGAGTTAAAAGACAAGCCTGGGCAACATAGTGAGACCTCAAAAAAAGGTTAAAAATTTAGCCAGGTGTGGTGGCACGTGTCTGTAGTCCCAACTGCTGTGGAGGCTGAGCTGGGAGGATCGCTTCAGCCCTGGAGGCAGAGGTTGCAGTGAGCCATGATTGCACCACTGCACTCCAGCCTGAGTGACAGAGCAAGACCCTGTCTCAAAAAAGAAAACTATTCAATAATATTTGTTAAAGCACAGTAAAGAATTTATTCAGAGCCATCACAGTAGGCGTAGGGACCACTGCGGCGGGGTCTGGCAGTAGGGAAGAGAGATTGGGCTTAGCTCTGAATACAGCGTGGTCAAGTGGGGATTTATAGCCAAGAGTCAGGGTGGGGGTCAGTGGATGGAAGAAATTACTAAGAAGAAATGTCAGAGGTAAGGAAGATTCTGGCTAAACCAACCTAATCTCGCTGATGACACACCAGGATGATCCGACATCACCTTTGGATGGTGGAGGATGAAGAGCTTGATCAGATGTTGAGGATGTCCAGATATTAGGATAAGGTTGGGGGGCAGGGTTCTTTGTTAAAACTGGATTTTACAAGGAGGTGCACAGATGGGCCTAGGAGAATATTCCAAAGCCTGACTAAAGTTTGGCCAAGCAAAGAGTCTTTGTCAAAACTAGTAAATAAATTAATCATTGGTCAGTGTTTGAGTGTCTACGATATGCTAGGATTTGCAAGGAGCTAGATATGCATTGATGGGAAAAGCAACAACCCCTGTAGCTGCTTCAGGAATAAGCTGGTATCTGCGATCTGTAGATCTGTAGAGTACAATGTTTATTCCATTCTCTGATCAGCTGGAGATTGTTGAACCCCCTGCAGATGCTATCCTGATTGGGGCCATTAATTAACACACAATATTTTGCCTTTAGATTAGCCTTTGAAGGCCGGGCACGGTGGCTCAAGCCTGTAATCCCAGCACTTTGGGAGGCCGAGACGGGCGGATCGCGAGGTCAGGAGATCGAGACCATCCTGGCTAACACGGTGAAACCCCGTCTCTACTAAAAAATACAAAAAACTAGCCGGGCGAGGTGGCGGGCGCCTGTAGTCCCAGCTACTCTGGAGGCTGAGGCAGGAGAATGGCGTAAACCCGGGAGGCGGAGCTTGCAGTGAGCTGAGATCCGGCCACTGCACTCCAGCCTGGGCGACAGAGCCAGACTCCGTCTCAAAAAAAAAATAAAAAATAAAAAATAAATAGATTAGCCTTTGATTTGCCAAGAGCATCTCATGAGAACAAGAACCATCAGTTAAAAACATTCAGCGTACCAGTACAATTTCCGGTGGTGGGTGATGCTAACTTCATGGACTTGGGTCAAGACAGACCGCTGGTAGATACCCACACAAGCATGAGATACTTGGGTTATACATCGGGAAGAACTGTTTGCCTGGAAGGGTTATAAGATAGCAGCATGTTTTAGAAAAAAAGAGGAGGCAGCTGTCGGGTAGAGGAGGGAGGAGGAGGCGTGCCCCATGGCTGGCTAAAGCCTCTGTTACCCTAAGGGAAAAAAGAGCAGTGTTGAAGTTACCTAGGTAAAGAACCATGGTGAGATAAAGGCGATGCCTGGGGACCCCTATCGTGGTCCCTGACAGGCGCCAACGACTGGGGCTGGTCATTGCCAACACTCATCATGTGCGTGCTATGTGCCTGGCACAGTGCTCAAGGCTGGGTCCACCTTTAACTTTATTTTATGGCTGAAAATGCTGTCTAGCAACTTGGCTGGGGCCAGACATCTCTTAAGGGGCAGAGCCCAGATGTCAGGAGGCTCTCTAGACTAGAATCGTACTTAACAACTTCACAAGGGCTAATCAGCAGTTAAACCAAGTGAACAATTTGCAAGCACGGGATGAATCACAGTGGTGCTGGGTTGATGACATGCCATGCACCGTAGTAAGCGTTTCATATCTGTAGCTTCATTTTGCCTTCACATCAGCTCTCTGAATTGTGGGTGGCATCAAGGCCCCGTTTTCTCAGACAAGAGCACTGAGGCTCAGAAAAGTTCTGTGGCTTGGCAGAGGTGGTACAGTAAGGTGGGCTTTTGCCTCTTACAGTTTCTCCACTGGGGGTGTGTGTGACCAAGGCATGAGGTTTGCGTGACCAGCATCCCACAGATTGCACAGGACCCTGCCTGATCACCCTATCTGCAGGCCTGCTGGGCATCAGGGCCCCTCCTTCCCAGACAGCTGAGCCTGAACTCGCCTGCTCTTCCTTCTTAGAACATGCCAATTACTTCGGCGTGGATGAGAAACTGGGGCCAGTGGCTGTGAGCATTAAGCGGGAGAAGCTGGAAGACCACAAGGAGCATGGACCTCAGTACCAGTACAGGATCATCTTCCGGACCCGCGAGGTAGGTCCCATCACTCTCGTTCTTATTAAAGAAATCATAGCCACTCGCATCTCGAGCTAGGTTCTGGGGGCAAAGACTTCCTTGGCTTCATCGCATGGAATCTTTCCAACCACCCCAGGAGAGCAATCCTGTTAGTCTCTCCATCTTGTAGAGGAGGAAACTAAGACTCAGAATTTCAGTGACTTCCGGCTGGGCACAGTGGCTCACACCTGTAATCCCAGCACTTTGGGAAGCGAGGTGGGTGGCTCAGATGAGGTCAGGAGTTCAAGACCAGCCTGACCAACATGGCGAAACTCCATCTCTACCAAAAATACAAATTAGCCAGGCGTGGTGGCACGCGCCTATAATCCCAGCTATTGGGGACGCTGAGCCAGGTGAATTGCTTGAAACTGGGAGGCAGAGGCTGCACTGAGCTGAAATTATGCCACTGCACTCCAGCCTGGGCGACAGAGTGAGACTCTGTCTCAAAAAAAAAAAAAAAAAAAAAGAGAGAGAAAGATAAATGATTTCTCTAGGATCAATGAATCAGTGGCCAGACCAAGATTTCAGTCCAGGGTGTCTGACTTCAGAACCCAACATTACAAAACCTGTTTGCGAGAGATTAACTCTAATAAGCATAAGAAATAAAAGGGAAGGTAAGGGATCATTTTAGGATCATGAGGTGTCCTGCATAATGGAAAGAATTAAGGCAACAAGCCTCAGGCAGGACAGGAATTGGGGACTGTCAACCACAGGCGCTGCTGTTGGGCCAATCAGCTCAAGGTACTCCCAATGTGTCACTTTCCATTCTGAGTGGAGAAGCCCATGATCCTGGCTGGAGGCCTTCCCCTGGATTAAATGTCAGCTGTAGCTAGTGGGGAAGTCCTGCTGGGGCACCCATGCTCTATTAGAACTCTAAATTGTAAGTGACAGAAGTCTACTTCTAACTTTCTTAAGTCAGAAATAGCATTCATGGTTCGTGTAACTGCAAATCCAGAGGTAGGGCAAGCTTCGGGCATAGCTGGACTTAGAGACTCAAATGCAGTCACCAGAACTCTGCTACTTTAGGTCTCTGCTACTTTAGGTCTCTGTTTGCATCATGAATGTCATTTTCTTCTGCCACTAACAAGCTCTCACTGTGTCATGAGAACATGGAGATGGGCTGCTCAAACCTACATCTTTACGCCTTCTCATCCCAAAGGCTCAGACTGGCCAGACACAGTAGTAGTTCATGCCTGTAATCCCAGCACTTTGGGAGGCCAAGGCAGGCGGATCACCTGAGGTCAGGAGTTTGAGACCAGCCTGCCCAACATGGTGAAACCCCGTCTCTACCAAAAATACAAAAATTAGCTGGGCGTGGTGGCAGGTGCCTGTCATCCCAGCTACTCAGGAGACTGAGGCAGGAGAATTGCTTGAACCCAGGAGGCGGAGGTTGCAGTGAGCTGAGATTGCACCATTGTACTCCAGCCTAGGCAACAAACACAAAACTCCATCTCAAAAAAAAAAAAAAAAAAGACTTAGACAGATTTATCTGGGAAGAACTCTGGCTCTGCTTAGATCACAAATGCAATCCCTGGGCCAGTCGCTGTGATCGGGGTGGTAGAGGAAACTGGCCAGGTCTAGCACATGTTACCCCCCACCCTGGGTCCAGGGGCAAGGCCAGGCACTGTGATTGACAGTTCCACCAGAGCTCCCTGGAGAAGGAGGCAGGGCAGATCCTCAGCAAAAAGAGGGGACCCAGGCAAGCAGAAATGACAGAGAGGTCCAGAAGACCCAAATAAGGAAGACCTTTCAGAAAAGGGGCAGTCACCAGCTAGGCAGGCCCTCCAAAATGGGTCTCCCTCAGCGTGCATTGCCCCAGCCCCTTGGGCCTGGCCTTTGCCCAGACATGGAAGCCTAGCAGGCTGAGGCTGCCAAGGACTTTTGTGGGGCCAGCCAAGTCCTGGACCTCATCCAGGCTGGCAGATGCAGCTCGGAGTGCCCTCGCCCCATCCCCTGACCAAGACCTTCCCACTGTGTTGGGGGAATGGGATGGCACGGAGGCTTTGCAGCAGCCGGGAAGAGGCAGCCACAAAACCATGTGTGCCAAACCACAGGTGGTCACCAGCCTCTGTCTCCCCAGCCCCTCCTCCCTCCACCCACCTTTCTGGCCAGATGAGCACCAGAGCAGAATGAGAGGTGACAGCTCACACTGCATCCGACTGTTTTAGGACATACGGGCAACTGCTGGGTGAAATGACGCCTACAGTCATATACTTATAAATATAAATAGGCTGGGTACAGTGGCTCACACCTGTAATCCCTGCACTTTGGGAGGCCAAGGCAGGTGGGTCGTTTGAGCCCTGGAGTTCAAGACCAGCCTGGCCAATATGGTAAAACCCTGTCTCTACTAAAAACACAAAAAATTAGCTGGGTATGTTAGCGCACACTTGTAGTCTCAGCTGCTCGGGAGGCTGAGGCATGAGAATCTCTTGAACCCAGGAGGTAAAGGTTGCAGTGAGCCGAGATCGCACCACTGCACTCCAGCCTGGGTGACAGAGCGAGACTCCATCTCAAAAAAAAAAAAAAATAATATATATATATATATTTATTACAAAGGTTATTATTACTGCAAATCTCCTTTATACTGTGTGTCAGGCAATATTCTATACCTTTTATATCTATTAACTCACTTAAATCTCATCACGATTCTAGGATGAAGACACTCTTGTCCTCATTTATAGATGACAGAACAGGCACAGAGAGGTGAAGGGACTTGCCCAAAGCACCCTCCAGGGCGTGGCAGGGCAGGGTGCCTGCCTGTGTTCTGGCCACCACACTCGGCTGCCTCTGGGGTTTGACTGAGTCAGCTTAGACTGCACATTGGACCCACTCATGAGTTAGGAGCTCAGCCAACTCAGTGCTAGCATTTGTGTTTTTGTTCGTAATGAAAATATAATAGGCCAGGCATGGAGGCTTACGTCTGTAATCCCAGCACTTTGGGAGGCTGAGGTGGGTGGATCACCCAAGGTCAGGAGTTTGAGACCAGACTGGCCAAAATGGCAAAACCCCGTCTCTACTAAAAATACAAAAAAAATTAGCTAGGCGTAGTAGCAGGTGCCTGTAATCCCAGCTTCTCAGGAAGCTGAGGCAGGATAATCGCTTGAACCTGAGAGGTGGAAGTTGCAGTGAGCCAAGATCACTCCATTGCACTCCAGGCTGGGTGACACAGTGAGACTCTGTCTCAAAAAAAAAAAAAAAAAAAAAGAAGAAGAAGAAAGAGAATACAATAAGGGCCGGGCGCGGTAGCTCAAGCCTGTAATCCCAGCACTTTGGAAGGCCGAGACAGGCGGATCACGAGGTCAGGAGATCGAGACCATCCTGGCTAACACAGTGAAACCCCGTCTCTACTAAAAAAATACCAGAAAAACTAGCCGGGCGTGGTGGCGAGCGCCTGTAGTCCCAGCTACTCGGGAGGCTGAGGCAGGAGAATGGCGTAAACCCGGGAGGTGGAGCTTGCAGTGAGCTAAGATCCGGCCACTGCATTCCAGCCTGGGTGACAGTGAGACTCCGTCTCAAAAAAAAAAAAAAAAGAGAATACAATATATAGGCAGGCATGGTGGCTCATACCTGTAATCCCAGCATTTTGGGACGGGAGGCTAAGACAGGAGGATTGCTTGAAACCTGGAGTTCAAGACCGGCCTAGGCACCACAGTGAGACCCTTGTCTCTAAAAAATAAAAAATACCAGACTATAGCATTAGGAGAAATACCTAATGTAAATGATGAGTTAATGGGTGCAGCAAACCAACGTGGCACATGTAATACCTATGTAACAAACCTGCTCGTTATACACATGTACCCTAGAACTTAAAATATAAAAATTAAAAAATATATATATATTAGACTATGCCACACATACTGAGAGTTGTGAGACTTTAGTGCATGGATACTGGGTTATATAATTTTTTTGCTGTGATTTCCTATTCACTAAGTTTGAAACTGGCTTGATGCCATTCCCAGTGTATACCTGCTCCCATCTACTTCCTACCCCCAGCACCTACAAAACTAGCCGTGGGGGACTCTGGTCCATCCCAGGTGACAGCACGGGGACACTTTGGGTCTCACAGCCACAGGCCTGGGATCCATCCATTCCATAGACGTTTGCTCAGTGCTCCCCCGTCCCAGCTCTATGCTGGGCATGGAGGGTACCATAGCACACAAGGCAGCAAAGATATTCAGGGGAGTGGGTCTTTGAGGAGGAGAGAGCAGGACACCAAACACCTTAGCAAATTACGCTGTAGGTGCTGCCTATAGTGACAAGGTGGGGAACGAAGCAAGGAGGAGTGATGAGTGTGGCAGGTGCTTAGATTTTTAACAGGAAGGTCAAGAGAGGCCTCACTGGGAAGGTAACGTTCTAGTAAACCTAGAGAAGGGGAGAGGGAGCCGTGCGGACAACTGGAAGAAGAGCATTCCAGGCAGAGGGAACAGCCAGTGCAGAGGTCCTGAGGCAGAGCCATGCTCCATGGGTTGGAGACCTCATATGAGTCCTAGTTTGGCCACTCAGCAGTTCTAGAACCTTGGGCACATGGCTCATTTCCTCTCGGAGCCTCAGTTTCCCTCTTGGAAATTCTTGGCTTGCAGAACTGTGTTGTGGGCTCGGTGAGGTTGCACATATCAAGCAGGCAGTGCTGGGCCTGACACTTGACGGAAAATGATTATGAGCAGTACCACTGTCGCAGCGGACGTTCTTTCCCAGGAGGTCAGAGGCCCATTCTGGGGAGCATGGATTGAGCTCACGGATGGGGTTCTGTCCTTCTCATGTTCACACACACATGCCTTGGGGTCCTGTAAACCAGGGCATGGGGGCCAGAGCGAGAGGTCTGGGCTGCCTTCCAAGCCAGCAGGCCTGCCCCAGATGGCCGCCCCTGGCTGCCAAGCGACAGTCTCGAGTGGACCCGCATCTCCCAGCAGATGGGATATGAGCATTGTCAGTGTCAGGCTTCCCACCGAGGCAGGAACAGACTTGGAGCTGGGCTTTGGCACCGCTCATCCAAAACCCAGAGAGCCTGGACAGGACGAGCACCAGGCCAGGCTGCCCTGTCTCAAGCCCCTTCACTGGCACTGTCTCACCCAGGACACTGAGGAGGGAGTGGGAATGGCAACCAGCCAGGAACTGTGTGGCCCCGCCCAGGCCCAGTGGTTCTCATTGGCCTAGCACACATGAGTTTTTGACAGGCTTTAGTTCTGATAGGGTTAGAGATTTGGATTTTTATTTTATTGATTTTTCTTTTTTATTTAAAAAGTACCAGACGCTTATTGTTAAGAACTTAGACAATACATAAGTATGCAAAGTAGAAAAAGGAAAGCTTTCATTAAGTGAAAAAAGCAAGTGTTTGTTCAGTAGGTACATCTGATTGTGTGTGTGTCTGTGTGTGTTTGCTTATTTTTTTTTGAGACAGGGTCTCACTCTGTCCCCCAGGCTGAAGTGCAATGGTGCAGTCATAGCTCACTGCAGCCTCGAATTCCTGGGCTCAAGTGATCCTCCTGCCTCAGCGTCCCTAGCAGCTGACACCACAGGCGTGCACCACCATACCTGGCTAATAATTTTGTTTTATTTTTTTTTTATTTTTTATTTATTTATTTATTTTTTTTGAGACGGAGTCTCACGCTGTTGCCCAGGCTGGAGTGCAGTGGCGCGATCTCGGCTCACTGCAAGCTCCGCCTCCCGGGTTCCCGCCATTCTCCTGCCTCAGCCTCCTGAGTACCTGGGACTACAGGCGCCCGCCACCGCGCCCGGCTAATTTTTTGTATTTTTAGTAGAGACGGGGTTTCACTGTGGTCTCGATCTCCTGACCTTGTGATCCGCCCGCCTCGGCCTCCCAAAGTGCTGGGATTACAGGCTTGAGCCACCGCGCCCGGCCTGTTTTATTTTTAGAGATAGAATCTCACTATGTTGCCCAGGCTGGTCTTGAACTCCTGGGCTCAGGCAACCCTCCTCCTTTGGCCTCCCAAAATGCCAAGATTACAGGCATGAGCCACTGCACCTGGCCATGTGTGTGTTTAAATGAACAATCTCCAAAGCATATTGTTAAGTAGGGGGAAAAGCAAAAAAAATGTAGCTTCCTGCTTAAGGTTAAAAAATTTAAAACTCGTCTAGGCGCAGTGGCTCACACCTGTAATCCCAGCACTTTGGAAAGCCGAGGGAGAAAGATTGCTTGAGCCCAGGAGTTTGAGACTAACCTGGGCAACATAGCGAGACCCTGTCTCTATTAAAAATAAGTGAATTGCCGGGCATGGTGGCTCACGCCTGTAATCTCAGCACTTTGGGAGGCCTACGCAGGTGGATCACCTGAGGTCAGGAGTTCGAGACCAGCCTGGTCAACATGGCAAAACCATGGGATGGGAGGTTTTACTAAAACTACGAAAATTAGCTGGGTGTGGTGGCACACACCTGTAATCCCAGCTACCCGGGAAGCTGAGGCAGGAGAATCACTTGAACCCAGGAGGCAGAGGTTGCAGTGAGCCAAGATCACACCATTGCATTCCAGCCTGGGCAACAAGAGCGAAACTCCGTCTCCAAAAACAAATAAAAAAGAAACAAAAAATTTAAAACTATTAACTATGCATGTGACTTTGTACATAAACATTTAACACTCATCTACAGATAATAGTGGTTAACACACATTGAGCTCTTACTCTATGCCCAAGATACAGCGCTAAGCATTATACACAGATCTTTTTGAATCCTTTCAATGCCTTGAGCAGGCATTTTTATCCCCATTTTGTCAATGAGGTAATAGGGAAATTAAGTGGCTTGCCCAGAATCACACAGCTAGGGAGGAGCTAGAGCTAGAATTCAAATCCAGGCAGACCACCTCCTAAGTAACCTCCTAGGAAATGCTCTTGAAGGGTACACCCACCGCCCAGCACAGTCAAGCGGGGAGCGCGTCTGAGTCAGGAGTGAGTGGGGATAACCTGTACCAGCTGGAACCTCCTTGCTCGCATGGCACTGTGTGCCTTTCATGGCTTACTTGATTTGTTGCCCTTGACCAGCTGATGCCAGATGTTTTCAGGCTCTGAGCAGAGGAGGGCTGTGATCTGACTCGGGCAGCTGTAGAAGGAATGGACTGGGGACAGGGCAGGGGCAGGGAGACCTGGAGGAGGCTGCTGTCCAGGTGAGAGGTGATGGTGGGGGTGACCAGGTAGAGAGTGAGGTGGCCACTCATGACCTGCCAGTGTCGCACTTACTGTCCCCAGTGCAGAAAGAGCTTTTCAAGTAGTGCGCGCTGATGAGGTGGTCAGAGCCAAAATATGACTGTAAGCCACCGGTCTCCAGGGAAGAATGATTTCTGGTCCATGCTGTCCCTCATTCCCAGCAGAGGGCACTGTGGGACAGTGTCAATGGGATATAAAGACACTGATCCTGTTGGTGCCTTAACTGAAACCCACAACCCCAGGGCCACCCAGATTGACAGGGCAAAGCCCCTGACACTATTGCTTTTTGTGATCGGTTTCAACACTACCCTGCTTGTGATGAGAGAGATGTGTTTGTTATTAATTACCGGGGCCAGAGGTGGGATCATTCTATTCCTTCCACACATACCTCTTGCCCAGGTGCTATTTGGCAAGGGTGGCGGGCTATGTGCTTAGAGGCGAAGTCATGACATGTTTTTTTTGCCACCTCCTGTGTTTTTCGACTTAGGCAAGCATGTTTTTGCAGTTAATACTTATCCTTCTTAGTCTTGTTGTTGTTGTTGTTGTTGAGATGGAGTCTCACTCTGTCGCCCAGGCTGGAGTGCAGTGGCACAATCTCAACTCACTGCAACTTCCGCCTCCTGGGTTCAAGTGATTCCCCTGCCTCAGCCTCCCAAGTAACTGGGATTACAGGCATAAGCCATCATGTCTGGCTAATTTATCTATTTTAGTAGAGATGGGGTTTCACCACGTTGGCCAGGCTGGTCTCGAACTCCTGGCCTCAGGTGATCCGCCCGCCTCAACCTCCCAGAGTGCTGGGATTACAGGCGTGAGCCACCAGACCTGGCCTCCTCTTTAGTCTTTAGACCACAGCCCCAAGTGTACTTTGGGTGCTTGTAACAAGCCCCCTGGGGAGGGATTTTTCTTGTGCATTCTTGGTGTGGTGCTGGTCCCGTGCGTGGCATGACCTGGTGGCCAGCAGCATGCTGTGGCTACAGGTACGAGCTGGTGTTAGTGAGGATGTGGAGCAGCAGGGGCTCAGACAGGGCTGGTGGGGTGTAAATTGGTACAACCACTTGGAAAACTATTTGGCAGTTCAGTAAAATTGAAGATTAGCATGCCTGGTGGTTCAGCAATTTCTGTCCTAGGTATAAAACCAAAAAAAAATGTGTTCATGTGCACTGAGGTGCTTCTGTGAGGGTTCCTAACAGCACTGTTCACAGTTGGCAAATACTGGAAGCAGTTCTGGTGCTTATCAATGTGAAAAGGACCAAACCTATCAAAGTAAAACGTCAGCCTCTCGCAACAGCGTGGCTGCATCTCACATATGTAGGATTCAGAGAAAGAAGCCAGATAACAAAAGAATACAAACTGCCTGGCTGGACGCAGTAGCTCACACCTGTAATCCCGGGACTCCGGGAGGCCGAGGCGGGAGGATCACTTGAGCCTAGGAGTTGCAGACCAGCCTGGGCAGCATAGTGGGACTCTGTCTCTACAAAAGATATACAGAATTATCCAGGCATGGTGGCACATGCCTATAGTCCCCGCTACTCAGGAAGCTGAGGCAGGGGGATCTTTTGCGCCCAGGAGGTCGAGGCTGCAGTGAACCATGATTGTGCCACTGCATTCCGGCCTGGGCAACAGAGTGAGACCCTGTCTTCAAAAGAACAAAAGAATAAAAAAATACAAACTGCATGAAGTTCAAAAATAGAAATAAATGATAAATGATGGTGTTGAAAATCAGGATATAGTTACCTTTGGGGAAAAAGAAGGGGGTACAAAAGGGCTGTGGGTGCTAGAAATGCATTTCTTGATTTGGATAGTGATTACGCAGGTATTCACTTTGTGATAATTTATTTGGCCTCACACCTATGTTTCTTTGTGGTTTTTTTTTTTGAGATAGAGTTTGGCTCTTGTTGCCAGGCTGGAGTACAATGGTGTGATCTCAGCTCACTGCAATCTCCACCTCCTGGGTTCAAGCGATTCTCCTGCCTCAGCCTCCCAAGTAAATGGGATTACAGGCATGCGCCACCACACCCTGCTAATATTTGTGTATTTAGTGGAGACGGGGTTACACCACATTGGTCAGGCTGGTCTCAAACTCCTGACCTCAGGTGATCCGCCCGCCTTGGCCTCCCAAATGGGGCTTTCCTTTTATTAGAGAGAAATCTGCACCAGAAGTCCTCACCAAGCACAATTCCCCTCACGTCTTATTGCCTGGAATTGGTCACATGGTTGTCTATAGGAAAACCTAGGAAAGCAACATCTGGGGAATGGGAATGAGATGGCTGTGACTGGCTTTGTCCAAAGGTTTTCATCCCTGGCTGCCCATCAGAAGCACCTGAGATGGATTAAAAATATGCCATGTATACAAACATGCATGTCTGGCCCCATCCCAGACCATCCACATTAGAATCACTGGTGGCGTTTTTCTTCCTTTTTTATTTATTTCTTGAGACTGCGTCTTGCTCTGTCACCCAGACTGGAGTACAGTGGTGCAATCTTGGCTCCCTGCAACCTCTGCCTGCCGAGTTCAAGTGATTCTCCTGCCTCAGCCTCCCAAGTAGCTGGGATTACAGGCACGTGCCACCATGCCTGACTAATTTTTGTATTTTTAGTAGAGATGGGGTTTCACCATGTTGGCCAGGGTGGTCTCAAACTCCTGACCTCAAGTGATCTGCCCACCTTGGCCTCCCAAAGTGCTGGGATTACAGGTGTGAGCCACTGCACCTGACCCTTTTTTTCTTTTCTTTTCTTTTTTTTTGAGACGGAGTCTCGCTCTGTTGCTCAGGCGGGAGTGCAGTGGTGTGATCTTGGCTCACTGCAACCTCTGCCTCCCAGGTTCACGCCATTCTCCTGCCTCAGCCTTCTGAGTAGCTGGGACTACAGGCACTGGCCACCATGCCCGGCTAATTTTTTATATTTTTAGTAGAGACGGGGTTTCACCTTGTTAGCCAGGATGGTCTCGATCTCCTGACCTCGTGATCTGCCCGCCTCAGCCTCCCAAAGTCCTGGGATTACAGGCATGAGCCACTGCGCCCAGCCTTTTTTTTTTTTTTTTTTTTAATTTGATGAAACTGGTCGGAAACCAGTGCCACAGTTCAAGATCCAAGGTGGTGCCAGTATTCAAGGCAGGCGGGTGTTTTACATAAGCATTTACAGGAATGTGTACATAATACAGTATTACTGTAATAAGGACAAGAGCCCACATCCTCTTGGTAGGACCTGTTTTCTTCATTATACTCCCTACTACCTTACATAATACTTCTCTCCGATTCCAGTGTCAGCTCCACAAGGACAAGGGTCTTTGTTCATTGCACCTAGAATAGTGTCTCAGAGGAGGCACTCAGCCAATATATGTTGAACAGATGAAGTTAGTTTACATTATTGTCTCATTTAACCCTCCCAACACCCCTTCAAGGTTACAATACCATCCTGTACCCATTTCACAAAAGAGCAAGCTGAGGCTCAGAGATACAAAGTCACTTGGTCAAGACCACACAGCCAGGTGGCAACAGGTTCAAGTTCTGGCTCAGACCTAGGACTTTCTGACCTTAGAGCACAAACTTCCAATCATCACACATGTCTCTTTCAACACAAGATGTCTGTCGTATGCTGTCATCCCTTTCTAGGTCCCAAGAACCCCCTAACCTTCCCTTCTCTCCCTTGAGTAGCTCATCACCCTGCGAGGCTCCATCCTGGAAGATGCCACGCCCACAGCCACCAAGCATGGGACCGGGCGGGGCTTGCCCTTGAAGGATGCCCTGGAGTACGTCATCCCCGAGCTCAACATCCACTGCCTGCGGCTGGCCCTCAACACCCCCAAGGTGACAGAGCAACTGCTGAAGCTCGATGAGCAAGGGGTGAGTCAGGGGCTGGAGGTCAGGGCGCTGCAGGGGCAGTAGCTTGCAACCCCACTCCTGGTACCTTTTTCTATCTTGGTCACATCCTTTTTTCTTTGCAAGTAACAGAAACCTACTTAAGCTGGTTTCAGCAAAAGGAGGGATTCGAATCAAATTCTAGTGGTGCCAAGAGCAGGAATGTAACTGGGTCTCCTAAAGGAGGGAGATCGTCTGGGGGTGAGATCGCTGCTAGGTCCCCATGTGTGCTGCGTATATGTGTCTGTGGTGGGGGGTTAGCGTCTTTCCTCCCCGCTCCACACGCTGGCTCCCTCTGCTTCTCTCGCCTCTCCCACAGCTCCCAGTCTGTTAGAATTCCAGCCACAGGCAGACCCCAGCAAGCTGACCCTGGTCACAGGAGAGCCATCAATTGGGCTATGCGTAGGTCAGGTGGCTGACCGTGGCCCAGTCACCAGTGACCAGGGGAATCCGAGATACCTAAAGCAAACATGGTTGTTGGGAGCCCACTCCCTAAAAAAAGCTATTGACTATAAGCCTTGAGCCCTCCAGATTTTGCTTTTGCAGAATCTCAGCCCATCCCAGTCCACCTACTGTGGGAAGCATTCCACCTACTGTGGGAAGCATTCCACCTACTGTGGGAAGCCGGCCAAGGCAACAGTCTCTTTCATGCAAGCGTGGCATCACCAGCCATCCTCCACCCGCCATAGCGAGAAGAGGCAGCCTGGACACCTCGCTGTGCTTCTGTGGGAGGGGAGAGAGGGAAAGGGACAACTGGGACATGCCGCCATGCCCCAACACTGTTTTCCTCCCTGTCTGGCTGTGGCTCTGGGTTCTCGAGTGGTCCCAGCAGCTCCCAGGGCTGAAGGCCTCAGACATACCCCTTGCTCCCTTCCCTCTGCCATCTCTGCCTGGCCTGCCTCCACAAAGCCACTCTTGCCTCTGCAGCTCTGCCGGAAGCACAAGGTGGGCATCCTCTATTGCAAGGCCGGCCAGAGCTCCGAGGAGGAGATGTACAACAACGAGGAGGCTGGCCCCGCCTTCGAGGAGTTCCTCTCCCTCATCGGCGAGAAGGTCTGCCTGAAGGGCTTCACCAAGTATGCTGCCCAGCTGGACGTCAAGAGTAAGTGGGGGGCCAGTTAGATCACAGTGAGCCACCACTGCACGCCCACTCAACGGGCAAAGCTTAAAAGGTCTGGGGATGCCAGGGTGGGAACGTGGAGCAGTGGAGCTGTGGAGCTCTCAGACTTGTAGGAGCACAAATAAGTGCAGCCATTTTCTTTTTTCTTTTTTCCTTTTTTTTTTTTTTTTGTTTTGTTGTTGTTGTTGTTGTTGTTTTTGAGACAGAATCTCACTCTGTGGCCCAGGCTGGAGTGCAGAGGTGTGAGCTCATCTCACTGCAACCTCCACCTCCCAGGTTCAAACAGTATTCTCCTGCCTCAGCCTCCCGAGTAGCTGTGACTACAGGTGTGCACCACCACACTTGGGTAATTTTTGTATTTTTAGTAGAGATGGGGTTTCACCATATTGGCCAGACTGGTCTCGAACTCCTGACCTCAAGTGGTCCACCCACCTCAGCCTCCCAAAGTGTTGGGATTATAGGCGTGAGCCACTGCACCTGGCCATGTGCAACCACTTTGGAAAACGGTACAGCACATTCAAATCCAGTTTGAAGAGACCCTGCTCTGTGACTCAGCTCTTGCACTCCTAGGTATGCACTCTGTCTAATGCACACATGCACGGCAGGAGAGGACTGAATATCCCTAATCACCGGCACCTCGGTGCACCCAGTGCACACTGGCAAGGTTGTGGTGTGTTCACCCAGCGGAGATGAACTGGCACCAAGGGCATCAGCGTGGAGGAGAGCTGCATGCTTCGTGCTGTGCAAAGACAGCAAACCTCAGAAGAGTGGGACCTGAATGATGCCTTTCACATAACTATATATATATATATATATATATATATTTTTTTTTTTTTTTTGGAGACAGAGTCTCCCTCTATTGCCCAGGCTGGAGTGCAGTGGCCCAATCTCAGCTCACTGCAACCTCTGCCTCCTGGGTTCAAGGGATTATTCTGCCTCAGCCTCCCAAGTAGCTGGGACTACAGGTGTGTGCCACCATGCCCAGCTAGTTTTTGTATTTTTAGTAGAGATGGGGTTTCACCATATTGGCCAGGCTGGTCTCAAACTGCTGATCTCGTGATCTGCCTGCCTCAGCCTCCCAAAGTGCTGAGATTACAGGTGTGAGCCACCGTGCGGGCCAATTATCCTTTTTTATGGAGACAAGGTCTTGCTGTGTTACCCAGACTGGTCTCAAACACAAGGCCTCCAGGGATTCTTGGCCCCCAAAAGTGCTGGAACTACACATATGAGCCAAAACTAGCAAACAAAAATCTGGCAAAAACCAGCAGGCTCAGCAGGATGACTCACACCTGTAATCCCAACACTTTTGGAGGCCAACGCAGGATGATTGCTTGAGGCCAGGTATTCAAGACCAGCCTGGGCAATAAAGCAAGACCCTGTCTCTGGAAAAAAAAAAAATCCACCAGCCATATATTGTTTGGGGGTATGCTCTTATATAGTGGAACTCTAAAGAAAAACAGAGTCAAGCATGGTGGCTCATGCCACCAGGTTTGGGAGGCTGAGGCGGGAGGATTGCTTGAACCTGGGAGTTTGAGACTGCAGCGAGCTAAAATCATGCCACTACACTCCACCCTGGGCAACAGAGCAAGACCCCATCTCAAAAATAAATAAATAGGCTGGACGCGGTGGCTCACGCCTATAATCCCAACACTTTGGGAGGCTGAGGCAGGCAGATCATGAGGTTAGGAGCTCGAGACCAGACTGGCCAATATAGTGAAACCCTGTCTCTACTAAAAAACACAAAAATTAGCCGGGTATGGTGGTATGGTGGCGTGTGCCTGTAGTCCCAGCTGATCAGGAGGCTGAGGCAGGAGAATTACTTGAACCCAGAAGGTGGAGGTTGCAGTGAGCCGAGATTGCACCACTGCACTCTAGCCTGGGTGACAGAGCGACACTGTCTCAAAAAAATAAATAATTAGGCCGGACACAGTGGCTCACAGCTATCATCCCAGCACTATGGGAGGCCAAGGCAGGTGGATCACGAGGTCAAGAGTTCGAGACCAGCCTGGCCAACATGGTGAAACCTCATCTCTACTAAAAATACAAAAAATTAGCCGGGTGTGGTGACACATATCTGTAATCCCAGCTACTTGGGAAGCTGAGGCAGGAGAATCGCTTGAACTTTGGAGGCAGAGGTTGCAGTGAGCTGAGATCACACCACTGTACTCCAGCCTGGGCAACAAGAGCAAAACTTTATCTCAAAAAAAGAAAAAAAAAAAGAAAGAAAAAATATATTTGTATATGATGTATAGGATCAAAATGTTTCATGAGCAGTAGTTAGGTGGGTGGATGGGTGATGTTCACAGGTGTCACAGCTCCCTGGGGAATGGACTGCCACTGCCCTTGGGGGTGAGTTTTCATCGGCTGGGAGTGAGAAGGCCCCGAGATGGCTCAGTCAATTGCTCTGCCCCACACCTCACCAAGAGTCGGTTTGCTCTTCTAGAAAACGGAAGCCCAGATCAGGAGACAAATCTTAGAGAAGTGAAGTGTTAGGCCGGTGCCTGAGGCCATCACCACCTTCCCCTCCTCCCCTGCTAAAGGAGGCTGTAGGAGGAACGAGCATGATATTATGCCATTTGCTAGTTTCGTGATCTTGGACAGGTGGCTTTGCCTCTCTTGACCTCAGTTTCCTCATCTGTAGAGTGAAGGTAATAATTGCACTTAACCTTGGAAGCACAGTTGCACGGTGAGGGTTCCGTGGGACAGCATTGCCCCAAACATCCTGAGCCCTCCCTCTGTGCCAGGTGCTTCCCAGAGCTCTGCCAGTGTGGGTGTCCCCCTAGGCGGGCAGGGAGGCAGCAGGCCTCACTGGGCTCGCCTGGCGTGGAGGAAGCTGGCAGGTGTGAGTGTTAGTATTGTTTGTTTTTTTTTTGATTTTTTTGTTTTTCATTTTTTTGAGACAGAGTCTTGCTCTGTCACCCAGGCTGGAGTGCAGTGGAGCGATCTTGGCTCACTGCAACCTCCACCTCCTGGATTCAAGCGATTTTTCCACCTTAGCCTCCTGAGTAGCTGGGATTACAGGCGCATGTCACCAAACCCAGCTAATTTTGTATTTTTAGTGGAGATGGGATTTCACCATGTTGGCCAGGCTGGTCTTGAACTTCTGACCTCGTGATCCACCCACATCAGCCTCCCAAGGTGCTGGGATTACAGGTGTGAGCCACCATGCCTGGCCAGGAAGTGCGTTCTCGGAGAGGACCCCGGGAAGCGTAGTGCTCCTAGAAGTAGTCTCCCCAAATTACAGGCAGGGATGGTCCTGGCTTGAGCAGACACCTTGAGGTTACCTGGCTCCCGACCTGGCTCTGGCATTGGCAGCTGTGGCCTCAGTGTCCCCACCGGACACTGAGGCAGCATTGAATATTGTTAAGAACAGATCTGGAGGCCGGGCACAGTGGCTTACGCCTGTAATCCCAGCGCTTTGGGAGGCTGAGGCAGGTGGATCACCTGAGGTCAGGGGTTCGTGGTGAAACCCCGTCTCTACTAAAAATACTAAAATTATCCAGGCATGGTGGCAGGCGCCTGTAATCCCAGCTACTCGGGAGGTTGAAGCAGGAGAATTGCTTGAACCCAGGAGGCAGAGGTTGCAGTGAGCCCACATTGCCCCATTGCTCTCCAGCCTGGGTGACAGAGCAAAACTCTGTCTCAAAAACAAACAAATAACAACAACAACAACAAAAACAGATCTGGAGTCCGACAGCCTGAGTTCTGATCCAGACTCTACCACTTAGTGCAGCGTGACCTTGGGAAGGCACTCCCTCTCCATGCCTCCGTTTCCCCCTCTGAAACATGGGCTCATTAAGTAGGTTTGCCTCTTCCTGGTCATAACCCTCCCTTCCTATTAGAGAGAACCCATATCCTGATTCTCAGTGATAATCATTTATTTGCTTTTCTTCATAATTTTGCTACTTACGTACGCATCCCTGACTGGTATACTCTGACCTGCTTTTGCACGTCACATGAATGGGATCATGCCGTGTGTGCTGCTTTGTGTCAGCATCTTTCACTCAACATTCAGAGGATTCCCCCAAGCCACAGCCGTGACTCGTTCCTTTTCCTGGCTGTATATTTTTCCACAGTGTGAATTGACCAGTGTGTTCACACATTCTTGTGACTGACACGTGAAGCTTCTTATACCCATATCCCAGGACACGTGGGCATGATTTCTTTGGGCTGTGGTCCGAGGAGAGGAAGTGCTAGGTTTTCAATGAAGCCCATCTTCAGGCTTAAAAGAGATTGCTAAAAAGTTTTCCGAAGTGCTCGGACCGCGTTACACACCTAACCAGCCACCTCAAGGGTTCCGTTTGCTCCACATCCTCACCAACCTTTGGTGCTGTCAGACTTTTTAATTTTTACCAGTCTGGTGGGTGCATAGCAATGAGGTTTCCTTTTTATCTAAATGTATTTAATTTTTTTGTTTTTTTTTTTGAGACACAGTCACCCTGTCGCCCAGGCTAGAGTGCAGTGGAGTGATCTTGACTCCCTGCAAGCTGCAGCTCCCGGGTTCAAGCGATTCTTCTGCTTCAGCCTCCTGAGTAGCTGGGACTACAGGTGCCCAACACCACGCCTGGCTAATTTTTGTATTTTTAGTAGAGACGGGGTTTCACCACGTTGGCCAGGCTGGTCTCAAACTCCTGACCTAGATGATCCACCCTCCTCAGCCTCCCAAAGTGCTGGGATTATAGGCATGAGCCACCGCGACTGGCCAATGTATTTAATTTTTAAGAGTGGATTGAAGTGAAAGCACCAAGTTAAAAACCAGCACAGATGGTACGTGGGATATGGCAAAAACCCAGAGGTTTTGGAAACATGGTCCTAACTGGCATTTCTGTTTCAGCCGACTCCACGGGAACCCACTCCCTCTACACGACGTACCAGGACTACGAGATCATGTTCCACGTCTCCACCCTGCTCCCTTACACCCCCAACAACAGGCAGCAGGTCAGTGATTTTCAGCAGAGGCACGGCTGCTGGATGTTGACTGCCCACCCACCAGCATTGGCCCTCCCAGTACCGTCCTGTGGATCATATGGAGGCCCTTGGCCTTGGAGGCCATCTTTACCGTAGTCATTTTCCCTGGGGGTTAGAGACCAGGCCAGGTGTGGTTCGAGATGTCACTTTGGCCCCAGTCTTTCCTGCTGCTCTTTGGGCACCCTGCTTGGCCCCAGCTACCCCGACTCCCCTCCAGGGCCTCTTGAGTCATCACTGGTCTTAAGAAGAAGAGTGAATCAGTCAACATTATTTTGACTGCAAGTAACAGAAACACCAAACTGGCTTAACTACAAAGAGATTTACTCGGTTATATAACTCTTAAGATTCTGGAGAGGGCTGGCCTCAGGTCTGGTTGTATCCAGGGACTCCAACAATATTAGGAATCCTCCCCATTTCGCACCTCCGCTTTTCTTTGCAGCAGCTTTATTCACAGGTGCAGGGCAGAGACACCTCCTTGTAGCCACAGGCTCACATCCTACCAGCTTAGCCACGCCAGCAGGAAGAGTGCTGTTCTTTCCAGTTGTCCCGAAGTGTTTCAGAACTGTCTCATTGGACCATTCACATGCCAGTCTCGGGGCCTGGGGTGGGGGTGGAAGGGGCAGACTGGCTAAGCCCGAGGCTCATGCCCACCCCAGAAAGGGTGAGTGGCGCCAGCTCAACTTGAAACATGGACGGAGGTTGGGATGGTGCTTTCCCAAACTAGATGGGTGTGGCTGCCAGGAGGAGGCAGGGATACTCGGTGGGCAGCACCACCAAACACCCATTGCCAGGAGGCTGCAGCTGTGACCCCGCTCCTCTCCTGGACTCAGCTTGCAGGCTGGGCCCACAGAGCAGTTCTTCCAGTTCCTAATGAACGGAAGCCCCAGAGTGTTGACAGTTTAGGAAGTCAGTGTACATGTTTTCCCATTTGGCACAAGTGACATTGTAGGCCAAAAATGGTCAAATATTGATTTCCTAAGGTTCATCTAAAAACATGCTATTAACAGCTTTGGTCTTAGGCCAGGCTTGGTGGTTCATGCCTGTGATCCCAGCACTTTGGGAGGCCGAGGCAGGCAGATCACCTGAAGTCGGGAGTTTGAAACCAACCTGGCTAATATGGTGAAACCCCGTCTTTACTAAAAATACAAAAATTAGCTGGATGTGGTGGCGTGTGCCTATAGTCCCAGCTGAGGCACAAGAATTGCTTGAACCCAGGAGGCAGTGGTTACAGTGAGCTGAGATCGTGCCACTGCACTCCAGCCTGGGCAACAGAGCAAGACTCTGTCTCAAAAAAAAAAAAAAAAAAAAAAAAAAAAAAAAAAAAAAGGCTGTTATCTCAGAATTAGACCTGAATTTGAGTTCTTTCTTTGCTACTTCCTAGCTGTGTGATCTCGAGTAAGTGATTTCACCTCTCTGGGCCTTGAGTCCCTCCTGTGTAAAATGGTTAGAATGGTAGTGCCCCTGTCTCAGGGTCATTAAGAAAGGTCCATACACTCCTGCGGCAACTGGAGCGTGACAGGGCCCGACACGCAGGAGGGGTGCAGGGAGCAGTAGCCGTTCCTGAGTAAGTGGGAGGCGTGCTGGAGAAAAGCTTGAGTCGTAAAGAAATGGGTTAGAATCCAGGCTCTTTCCCTCCGTCACTACATGACTTAGGGAAAATTACTTAACCTCTGTAAGCCTAAGTTTTCTCATCTGTAAAGCGGGGCAAAGTGAGTTAACACTTCTCGGGGTTGTTAGGAGATTCATTGAGAAGATAAATTGAAGAGACGGCTGTACAGTGTTTAGTACAGGACCAGCCATAGTCAATAGCTACTTTAGCAACTTGATTTAATGCCACTTAAAACACACATAAAGAACTAACCATTCAACAGTAGGAGTTGAGCTGCAAAGCGTGTCTGGAGTTCATGCTGTGAGCCACGTCACTTAGAGCTCCATGGGACTCTCGTCCGTGGATCTCCTGCATTGGCAGATTCCTTAACAGTTATGTAAATACTAGAACTGTGTAAATAAGAACGGTATAATAGGCTGGGCGCGGTGGCTCACACCTGTAATCCCAGCACTTTCGGAGGCCAAGGCAGGGAGATCACCTGAGGTCAGGAGTTCGAGACCATCCTGACCAACATGGAGAAACCCTGTCTCTACTAAAAATACAAAATTAACTGGGCGTGGTGGCACATGCCTGTAATCCCAGCTACTCAGGAGGCTGAGGCAGGAGAATCACTTGAACCCGGGAGGCGGAGGTTGCAGTGAGCTGAGATAGCACCATTGCACTCCAGCCTGGGCAACAAGAGCGAAACTCCGTCTCAAAAAAAAAAAAAAAGAAAAATAACAATATAATATCAGCAAATAAGCCAAACACGGTGAATACAGCGTCACCTGTGAAGATAACAGAGTCTTCCTCGGAGACTGACCAGCAGGGGAGAGAAGGTGTATTAGTCCGTTTTCACACTGCTAATGAAGATTTACCCAAAACTGGGTAGTTTATAAAGAAAAAGAGGTTTAATGGACTCACAGCTCCACATGGCTGGGGAGTCCTCACAGTCATGGCAGAAGGCAAAGAAGGACCAAAATCATGTCTTCCATGGTGGCAGGCAAGAGAGCTTGTACAGCGGAACTACCATTTTATAAAACCATCAGATCTCGTGAGACTTGTTTACCACCACGAGAACAGCACGGAAAAGACCCACCCCCGTGATTCAATTACCTCCCACCGGGTCCCTCCCACAACGCATGGGAATTATGGGAGCTACAATTCAAGATGAACTGTAGGGTGGGGACACAGCCAAATTATATCAGAGGGTGAGGGTCCCATAGGGCACTCGGAAGCCACAGCCGTCTTGACCTCAGTCAGGGTCCAGGGAAGGGGTGGCGCCATAACTGGCCCTGCCAGTGACCTGGGATCTGACTCTGCCATTGTCCCTGAGTGTGGCTTTGAGCAAGTTGAAGGGCACCAGCCTGTGCTCTCTGGATCATATTTATTGAGCACCTCCTGTATGCCAGGCACTGTGCTGGGTACTGAGGGTACAGCGGTGGGCATTGAACAAAATCCCTGTTCTCATGGAACTGCCACTTCAGTGGGAAGAGACAGGAAACAAAAGAAAGAGGGGAAAACTGTCTGTGCTGAGTGTCAATAAGTGTTAAGTAATGGGGACAGGAAAGCAAAGATCAGGGAGTGTTGTGGTGGGATGGATGTTGGATAACGTAGTCAGCAAAGGCCTCCCTGGGAGGGAGGTTTCTGCAAGACCAGAGGAGGTGAGGAAGGAAGCCACGTGGGGACTCAGGAAGAATGTTCCTAGCAGAGGGAACAGAGGTGCAGAGGCCTCAAAGAAGTGTTTCTGGCGTGGTTGAGGAGCAGCAGGAGGTGGGTATGGCTGCAGCAGAGTGAGCAGGGGCCATGGGGAATGTCAGAGAGGTGACGGGGGCCTGCCGGGCCATGGGGAATGTCAGAGAGGTGACGGGGGCCTGCTGGGCCATGGCAAGATGTTTGTCCTTTATCCTGAATGAGAGGGAACCACAGGAAGCTCGTTTCTTGGGCTGTGTGTGAGCAGGGAGCGGGAATGGGGGTGGGTAAGGAGCTGTGGCAATGGTCCAGGCAGGACCCCTCAGGCCAACCTGTGACACGTTCCTGTCCCCCTCTGTTGTCCTTTCCCAGCTGCTACGGAAGAGGCACATAGGGAACGACATCGTGACGATCATCTTCCAGGAGCCTGGCGCGCTACCGTTCACCCCCAAGAACATCCGCTCCCACTTCCAGCACGTCTTCATCATTGTCCGAGTCCACAATCCCTGCACTGATAACGTCTGCTACAGGTATGTCCCGCCACACCCGGTCCCCAGCAGTGCACGGAGAGAGGGGCAGGCAGCTGGCCTGCCTCCCCACACCATCTCAGAGAGTGGTTTTCTGCCAGAAAGGGGCGTGGCTCCCCGGTTTTGCTAAGGAAACCATCAGAGATTTGTATTTGCTTGTAATCTTTTGTTTCGAGTGACAGAAGACCCATCTCAATGTGGCTGGAGACAAAAAGACAGTTGTGTATATAAGCTCTCAAAAATGGCACGGTTAGGCCTGGCTGGATCTGCCCCCCTCTCCTGGGGGTCACCTTTCCAGCAGCTCTGAGGTGAACATCCTGCCAGCCACAAATCCCCCAAAATGAGAGCTTTTCTTTCCCAGGAGTTGCATCAGAAGCCCCTGAACTGGGGCTCACTGGCCCAGTTGGAGTTGTGTGCCTGTCCTAGAGCGAGAATCACCAGCCAGGCCTGGGCACCGGGCTTCAAGGACCGAGAGGCACGAGTGATGGCCCAGAGGAAAGTCGGGGGGAAGCAGGGCCTGCCTGTGGAGGTGGGCCCTGCTTTGGAGGTAGAATTGAGGTTTTTGTTGTTTAGGGTTTTTTTTTTTTTTTTTTTTAAAGACAGGGTCTTACTCTGTTGCCCAGGCTGGAATGCAGTGGTGCAATCATAGGTCACTGCAGCCTTGACCCCCTGGGCTCAAACGATCCTCCTGCCTCAGCCTCCTGAGTAGCTGGAGCTACAGGTGCACACCCCCATGCCTAGCTAATTAAAAAAAAAAATTAGTAGAGATGGGGTCTCTCTGTTTTACCCAGGCTGATCTTGAACTCATGGCCTCAAGCGATCTTCCAGCCTCAGCCTCCCAAAGTGATGGGATTGTAAGTGTGAGCCGCCGCACACAGCTGAGATCTTTTCCTACCTGTACATGAAGTGCTTTTTGTTCTTTCTGACGCTCCATATTCCATTGTATGGATGCGGGGTCATCTCCTGTCCTCTACTGATGGGTATTAGGGTTGTTGCTTGATGCAATGAACAGTCTTATTTATAGTCTGATTGTGCCTGAGTCCAAGCATACGGCTGTAAAAGAAATTCTAGAAATGGAGGTGCTGGAGCAGAGTACGTATATATATGCACTGATAGTCGCTGCGGAATTACCACGGGTCTACCAGCTGTCTCCCTCGGCTGGGCGAGGGAAGGGAGGGGCATCCCAGCCTGCAGCACTGGCTGTCAAGCACTGCTGTGCTGCACGTGTTGCCCACTGGCTACTGGGAGCCAGCACACTGCGTGGCAGGGCCTCCTTCCAGGCATGTCCCGGGACCTAAGGCCCCCGCTCCCCCTGCCCGTCGGTTCCTGGAACATGCCGCAGCAGCTAGAGTGCCTGCGCCTCAGGCCCTTTGTGGGGCTGAGGACTAATCTTAGATGAGATGGGAGATATTTACACACATGCACATGCATGCATGCACAGGCAGATGCACACACACACGCACACATGCATGCACACATCCATGCACACGCACACATGCACGCACATGCATGCACTCGTACAGGCACACATAAATACCTGCACACACATACGTGCACACACATACATGCACTCACACGGCACACATAAACACATGCACCTATGCACACACATACGCATGCACACACATGCACACGCACACATACACATGCACACACTGGAAAAGGAGGCAGCCTTCTTAGGATGCATCACAGGTGAGGGGTTGAGCTGGTCGGGGGGGTGACTTTCTCTTCTTCGTCCCCACTCTGACTTCCCCTCTCCTACTGGGGTCATCACATCAGCCTGCAGCCAACCTCCCACCCTTCCAGGCCCGCCTCTGCATGGTCTCCAGAGTGATTTCTTCTCTCTGACACACAAACCTTTCTTGTTTTTTATAATTTAATTTAAAGTATTTTTATTATGCAATATTTTAAACATGCAGAAAATCATTTAACAGACACCCATGTGCCCACCGCCAGCTTTAACAGATGTTAACATTTTGCTTTGTTTGCCTCAGCTCTCCCTCTTTCCTTCACTTTTTTTTTTTTTTTTTTTTTTTTTTTTTTTTTTTTTTGAGACAGAGTCTCGCTCTGTCGCCCAGGCTGGAGTGCAGTGGCTGGATCTCAGCTCACTGCAAGCTCCGCCTCCCGGGTTCACGCCATTCTCCTGCCTCAGCCTCCCGAGTAGCTGGGACTACAGGCGCCCGCCACCTCGCCCGGCTAGTTTTTTGTATTTTTTAGTAGAGACAGGGTTTCACGGTGTTCGCCAGAATGGTCTCGATCTCCTGACCTCGTGATCCGCCCATCTCGGCCTCCCAAAGTGCTGGGATTACAGGCTTGAGCCACCGCGCCCGGCCTCCTTCACTTTTAAAGAAAGAAAATGTTAGAGATACAACCGAAGCGACTCCTCAGCCATCACCCTGCCTTCCCATCCCTCCTTCCCCACAGGCCGCTGCTCTCTGGACAGACCTGACCCTGCCTCTCGCCTGTGGAGGGAGCCTGACCACAGCTCCCCAGCTTACCTTCTCCTGAAACCCCCAACTCCTGGCCCCCAACTCAGTGAATTTCTGATTGTCCTTCAAGACTGAACTCAGGGCTAGGTGCGGTGGCTCACACCTGTAATCCCAACAGTTTGGGAGGCTGAGGCAGGCAGATCACCTGAGGTCAGGAGTTGGAGACCAACCTGGCCAACATGGTGAAACCCCATCTCCACTAAAAATACAAAAATTAGCCAGGTGTTGTGGCAGGTGCCTGTAATCACAGCTGCTCCTCTGAAGGTTGAGAGAGGAGAATCGCTTGAACCCAGGAGGCAGAGGTTGCAGTGAGCCAAGACTGCACCACTGCACTCCAGCCTGGGCGACAGAGCAAGACTCCATCTCAAAAAAAAAAAAAAAAAAAAAAAAAACACTGAACTCAGATGAGCCTCTGACATCCTCCAGTGGTTCCTTACCTGCTCCAAGTGCCATTGCCCAACATGTTTCTGTCATAGCACACATCACACCATAAAAATGATATGATGGGCCGGACATGGTGACTCATGCCTGTAATCCCAGCACTTTGGGAGGCTGAGGCAGGAGGATCACTTGAGCCTAGGAGTTCAAGATCAGCCTGGACAACATAGGGAGACCCTGTCTCTATAAAAACAAATTACAAATTAGCCAGGCATGCTGGCATGCACCTGTAATCCCAGCTGAGGTGGGAGGATCACTTGAGCCCAGGAGGTCAAGGCTAGAGTGAGCCCCACTGCACTCCAGCCTGTGTGACAGAGCAAGACTCTGTCTCAAAAAAAAAAATTACATGGCTCTTGCCTCCTTTGACAGTAACCCCATCCCATGTCATGTTTAGCTTCCTGTATCTGTCACAGTACAGAGCTAGGCACATAGTGGACCCTAAAGCCATCTTTGCTTGCTGGAAAGACGCCTGGCCCCAGTGTTGTAGGCACTGAAAAAATAACGGTTGAATAAATAATTCTGAGTGTTGTAGCAACACTTACTGCCCTCCAGTGTTTAGGTGGCCACCAGGTCACCTCGTCTCCTGGTTGTGTCGTGAGTTGTCATCCTTTCTGTTTCAAGTGTGCCATTTCCGAATGACCACCCGCATCATCCCTGCAGCCTGTGAACTCTCAAAACCCAGTCGCTCCCACTGGGAAGTAAAGGACCAGCTGTTCTGATGGCTCAAAAACCTTCAGCCGTTTGCAATTTTATGATTCGTAAAATCATGAATCAGGAATATAGGAAAAGCCAAAATCTGTCACTGTAAGCAGCTAAGTGCTAAATTAAGAAGTTGCAAAGCTCAGCCGGGCGCGATGGCTCACGCCTGTAATCCCAGCACTTTAGGAGGCCGAGGTAGGTGGATCACCTGAGGTCAGGAGTTCGAGACCAGCTTGACCAACATGGAGAAGTCCCATCTCTACTAAAAAAAGTACAAAATTAGCCAGTCATGGTGGCAAGTGCCTGTAATCCCAGCTACTCTGGAGGCTGAGGCAGGAGAATCACTTGAACCCAGGAGGTAGAGGTTGCGGTGAGCTGAGATCACGCCATTGCACTCTGGCCTGGGAAACAAGAGCAAAACTGTTTCACACACACACACAAAAAAGAAGAAGTTGCAGAGCTCTTCATCTCTGTAAGGTGCAATCTGACTGCCCCATTCAGTAGAGAGAGGGACAGGGGAGGTCATCTCATCCATCCCCCTGCCTGGGGTAAGGCCATGCCTACAAGATTTCCCACAGAAGAAAATTTGCCTGGTGTGTGTGGCATTCTTTGAAGCATGTCCACTCTGGAAAATGCGTTTTTCTGTTAAAGCTATGCCCACCATACCTTGGTAGAAACGTGTTCCATCTGTCCACTTTTAAACCATTACTTTAGTCAGCATGGAGCACCTGTGCTGGGGAATCCACTCAGCCCAGAGCAGCACCCAGCCATGTGGCACTCCTGGGGCATGAAGGGTCACTAGACAGTCAAGGCCAGAGATGGAGAGTGAGGAGTCTGGCCTGATCGGCTGGGGTCCCGCAGTAGCTCCCTCTCTGGTCTCCTGCACATGCCCCATCCTCCCGTCCATTCTTCATGAGACAGCCACAGTGTTCTCCGCAGATTGCCAATCTGTTGTCCCTCTGCCAGCGTCTGCCTCCATTGGGAACCCAGCGAGAAGCAGATCTCCCTCAAGGATTTAACCAAAGGGAGTTGATGCCACTAACAGAGGTGTGGGGAGCTTGCAGGAACTGTGTGGGAAGATGCTGCATGCAGGGACTAGCCAGGGCAGGAGCCTTATACCCACCCCCAAAGCTTGATGGGCTCAGAGGGAGACGGGAGAAGTTTCTGAAAGCTGATGAGAGCTGTGGTCCTGGGAGAGGGGCAGCCCAACAGGAGCAGTAGCTGTAAGGGACCAAAGATGACAGCCATTGACGCTATCATCACAGCCCCTCAGGGAGGAAGAGAAAGAAATACTCCAGCCTTGGCCGGGCGCGGTGGCTCATGCTTGTAATCCCAGCACTTTGGGAGGCCGAGGTGGGCAGATCACGAGGTCAGGAGATCGAGACCATCCTGGCTAACACGGTGAAACCCTGTCTCTACCAAAAATACAAAAAAATTAGCCAGGCGTGGTGGCGGGCGCCTGTAGTCCCAGCTACTCGGGAGGCTGAGGCAGGAGAATGGCGTGAACCCGGGAGGCAGAGCTTGCAGTGAGCGGAGATGGCGCCGCTGCACTCCAGCCTGGGCGACAGAGCGAGATTCCATCTCAAAAAAAAAAAAAAAAAAAAAAATTCCAGCCTCTCTCCTCTTGTCTTCCCATCCCCTGCCAGTGCTTCCCATTGGCCAAACTCACAGGGCACAGGAACCCAGGTGACACAGCTGGAGAGATCGTCCTTCCTAAGCACAGAGCAGGGCAGGGAATGGCAGACTGGATCAGAGGAGGCAGACGGAATCGTTTCACCACCAGATCGGATCATTAAATGGTTGCCTGCTCTCATGATAAGGATTGGAAGTGCTAACCCACCAGGGCCCCGTGTGGCCTGGGCTCTGGT
This sequence comes from Macaca fascicularis, assembly GCF_037993035.2. Classification (NCBI taxonomy): domain Eukaryota; kingdom Metazoa; phylum Chordata; class Mammalia; order Primates; family Cercopithecidae; genus Macaca; species Macaca fascicularis. The sequence goes on from NC_088393.1 coordinate 45,167,093, forward strand.
GACCTCACGGCCTCCTGCTCCTTGCCTTCTGGGCTCTGCCCACCCTGGCCTTCCCTAGTTGGCCGCTACCTGTGCTGCACCCCCTGGCTGCAGCACTCTCCCCCAGCTCTTCCTCTGGTTCCACTCAGCCCTTAGTTCCCAGCTTCATCGTCACGTCCTCAGAGAGGCCCTCCCAGATTCTCCCTGTCCAAATCAGGTCTTTCTCTAGTTTTGTCATAACCCGCCCTGTTCCCTTTCCTCGTCTTTATGAGTTTATCTCAGTGTGTTGATTTAGTATGTCCCTCCTCCTGGGCTAGAAGCTCTGGGAAGGCAGGGACCACGTTATCCCCAATGCCCAAGAGCATGGAGTCCAGGACGTGCTTGTCAAACAAATGGATGAGTGTCGCACTGTTACCTTTGTCAAGAGTTGGGGGTAAGGGGAGGGAATCAACAAAACCTGGGCAAACGTGTCATTGGGTTGGAGTTTCATGGAGTATTTTTAATCCATAATCTCTATTTTTTAAAATTACCCTACAGTTGGAAGAGAAACAGTAGGAATTCTGTCTTGACACTGTACTGACAAATAGAGGTTTTAATCAAGGATGAAAATACCATGCATTTTTAGGAAAACATAGTTAACTTATTGTATCACCTTGTGCCATTAAGAAATATAAACAGACCGGGCACGGTGGCTCACACCTGCAATCCCAGCACTTTGGAAGTCCAAGGCAAGCAGATCATGAGGCCAGGAGTTCAAGACCAGCCTGACCAACATGGTGAAACCCCATTTCTAGAAGAATTTTAAAAAAGAAAGAAAGAATCAAAAAAAAAAAAGAAAAAGAAACCTCGTCTCTACTAAAAATACAAAAATTAGCCGGGTGTGGTGATGCATGCCTGTAATCCCAGCTACTCAGGAGGCTGAGACAGGAGAATCGCTTAGACTTGGGAGGCTTGAACCCAGGAGGCGGAGGTTGCAGTGAGCTGAGATCACACCACTGCACTCTAGCCCAGGCAACAGAGCGGCAAGACTCTGTCTCAAGAGAAAGAGAGAAAAGAGCAGGCTGGGTGCATTGGCTCACACCTGTAATCCCAGCACTTTGGGAGGCCAAGGCAGGCAGATCACTTGAGGCCAGGAATTCAAGAGCAACCTGGCCAACATAGTAAAACCCCATCTCTACCAAAAATACAAAAATTAAAAAAAAAAAAAATTAGCCAGGCATGGTGGTGCACGCCTGTAATCTCAGTTACCCTGGAGACTGAGGCGGGAGAATTGACTGAACCTGGGAGGTGGAGGTTGCAGTGAGCTGCGATCTTGCCACTGCACTCCAGCCTGGGTGACAGAGCAAGGCTCCATCTCAAAAAATAATAATGAAAGAAACATGAAGAACATAACTCACCTGCCCTCAGTGAATATTCTGGCAGGTGCCTTGGCCTTTTTGTGCACTTTTAGCAATAATCTGCCCAAAGGCCACCGAGCCTCTATTTAATTTGGTCATCAGAGCATCACATCCAAGATATTCATCAAATCTCCAAATGTGACTCATCAACAGATCTTCTCCCTGTCCGGGCTCAGGGCTCCTTCCGCCCAGAAGCCTCAATGGGTGGAGAGCCTGGTTACCTCTCCTGCTTCTGCACCTTGTACTTCTCCTCCTCCCAACCCTGCTCACTGCCAAGTTCTGACCCATCCAGGGTTGGAGTGCAGGGAGGAAAAGGGAGGCAAGGAAGTGCCATGTGGATTGCAGCTGGAGCTGGCTGGCTGCTTGCCGGGCTTTTCCAGGGCTTCCTACACAGGCAGGAGACAGATCCCAGTCCCCTCGCTGCTGTAAGGATCACCTTGGGGCTGGGCGCGGTGGCTCATGCCTGTAATCCCAGCACTTTGGGAGGCCAGGGCAGGTAGATCATTTGAGGTCAGTAGTTCAAGACCAGCCTGACCAACATGGTGAAACCCTGTCTCTACTAAAAATACAAAATTAGCCGGGCGTGGTAGCAGGTGCATGTAATCCCAGCTACTTGGGAGGAAGAGGCAGGAGAATTGCTTGACCCAGGGAGGAGGAGGTTGCGATGAGCCGAGATTGCGCCATTGTGTTCCAGCCTGAGCTACAGAGTGATACTCCATCTCAGAAAAAAAAAAAAAAAAAAAAAAAAAAAGCCTTACCTAGGGGACCCCTCCTGCTGGGGGTTGGGTAGGGAGAGAATGGGGCTCACCCCCCAGCTTTCTCCACAAATTCCTTTTCTCTCTCCATAGTTTACATAGTGGGAAATGAGGTATAAGAGTTTGGGGGAATGGAGTTTTCAGATCATTTTCTCTTTTTTTTTCTTTTTGACACAGTGTCTCTCTCTGTCGCCCAGTCTAGAGTGCAGTGGCTCATTCTTGGCTCACTGCAACCTCCGCCTCCTAGATTCAAGTGATTCTCCTGCCTCAGCCTCCCGAGTGTCTAGGACTATAGGCATGTGCCACCACACCAGGCCTAATTTTCTCTTTACGTTCTCCTGAGTTGCTATCCTATTTCTATCATGATAGTGCCTCCATCAAATCCCAAACAGGAAGAGTTCCATTCTAACTTCCTATTACAATGAACTTTCTTTATTATTTTTTTCTTCTTCTTTAAACCTCAGCATCTACCACAGGAATGCAATGAATTTTCAAAATAACCTTTGTTGAGAAGACTTACAAGGTATACTTGTGTCACACAAGTGTTCAAAAGAACTAAACCTCATAAACATTCTACATCAGTCAGCTATTTGTGCAGTAAAGCTGTATAACAAACCACCCCAGAGCTCAGTGACAAACATTAATGTTTCTTTCTGGTTCACACATCTGCGTGTCTGCTGGAGTTTGGCTGGACTTGGTTCCAGGTCTGCTCCAGAGGTCCCTCATCTTCTGGGACCAGTAGACTACTTGGGGTCTGTTCACCCACAGTGATGGCAGGTGCTTAGCAGTGAGTCCCCCCTACCCAAACACACACACACACACACACACACACACACACACTCACTCTTCAAGCCTTTAACTTGGAAGCCGTTGGCCAGATCAAGTCACATGACCAAGATCCGTGGGGTGTGCCTGCCTCTGAAGGTGGAGAGGAGGGGGTGTATTTTTTTTTTAATATCTTCCCCAATTTAAATATTTTTAAATCTTTTAATTTAAAAGTAAACTTTAGGCTGGGCGCAGTGGCTCACACCTGTAATCCTAGCACTTTGGGAGGCCAAGGCAGGCAGATCACCTGAGGTCGGGAGTTCGAGACCAGCCTAGGAGAAACCCCGTTTCTACTAAAAATACAAAATTAGCCGGGCGTGGTGGTGGGCACCTGTAGTCCCAGCTACTCGGGAGGCTGAGGCAGGAGAATCGCTTGAACCCAGGAGGCAGAGGTTGCCATGAGCCGAGATCGCGCCACTGCACTGAGGGAGTGGATTTTTGCCAAACTATAATCTGATCTGCCACACAGTCTAAGTGTATTTAAAACAAGAATAACTGGACAGTCCTTGGAGAGTTACCCTTTGATGTCAGAGGATGTTCAGACATCTGCTTTATAGAAAATGTGTATGTGCCCTAACACTTTTTTGGTTTTTTGTTTTTTGTTTTTTGTTTTTTTTTTTTTGAGACATAGTCTCGCTCTGTACCCCAGGCTAGAGTGCAGTAGTGCCATCTCGACTCACTGCAACCTCCGCCTCCCGGGTTCACGCCATTCTCCTGTCTCAGCCTCCCGAGTAGCTAGGACTACAGGCGCCCACAACCACGCCCAGCCAGTTTTTTTTGTATTTTTAGTAGAGACAGGGTTTCACCATATTGGTCAGGCTGGTCTCGAACTCCTGACCTCAGGTGATCTGCCCGCCTCAGCCTCACAAAGTGCTGAGATTACAGGTATGAGCCACTGCACCCAGCTGACTTTATATTAGATTCCGAATCTGGTTAGCCAGCAACTTACTAATTAGACGTGGGCTTTCATTCTTCAGAAGGAAACCATTGGCCGGGCGCGGTGGCTCAAGCCTGTAATCCCAGCACTTTGGGAGGCCGAGACGGGCGGATCACGAGGTCAGGAGATCGAGACCATCCTGGCGAACACGTTGAAACCCCGTCTCTACTAAAAAAAAACAAAAAACTAGCCGGGCGAGGTGGCGGGCACCTGTAGTCCCAGCTACACAGGAGGCTGAGGCAGGAGAATGGCGTAAACCCGGGAGGCGGAGCTTGCAGTGAGCTGAGATCCGGCCACTGCGCTCCAGCCCCGGCGACAAAGCGAGACTCCGTCTCAAAAAAAAAAAAAAAAAAAAAAAGAAGGAAACCATTTGGCTGGGTGTGGTGGCTCACACCTGTAATCCCAACACTTTGGGAAGCCCAGGAGGTAGGATGACTTGAGCCCAGGAGTTTGAGACCAGCCTGGGCAACATAGTGAGACCTCCTCTCCACAAAAAATAGACAAGATTGCCTGGGTATGGTGGTATGAGCCTGTAGTCCCAGCTACTTGGGAGGCTGAGGCAGGAGGATTGCTTGCGGACAGGAGGTCAAAGCTGCAGTGCGCTATGATTGCACCATTGCACTCCAGCCTGGGTGACAGAGTGAGACCTGTCTCGATAAAACAAAACAAACAAAAAAACCCTATTCCTATTTTTTGATGGAATATTTTCTTTCTAAAGTGTCTTCGTGCCTTTCTTCCCACCATCTAAATAATCTCTCCCTCCACAGTATGGCTGTGACCCGATCCAAAGACGCTCCTCCTTTCGGCCCCCCCATCCCCAGTGGAACCACATTCCGCAAATCCGACGTCTTCAGAGACTTCTTGCTGGCCAAGGCGATTAACGCTGAGAATGCCGCGCACAAGTCCGACAAGTTCCACACCATGGCCACCAGGACCCGCCAGGAGTATCTCAAGGACCTGGCCGAAAACTGTGTCTCCAACACCCCCATCGACTCCACCGGCAAATTCAACCTCATCTCCCTGACCTCCAAGAAGAAGGAAAAGACAAAAGCACGGGCCGGCGCTGAGCAGCACAGCGCAGGGGCCATCGCCTGGAGGGTGGCGGCCCAGGACTACGCCCAGGGGGTGGAAATCGACTGCATTTTGGGAATTTCCAATGAGTTTGTGGTGCTCCTGGACCTACGCACCAAGGAGGTGGTGTTCAACTGCTACTGCGGGGATGTCATTGGCTGGACTCCAGACTCCTCCACACTCAAAATATTCTATGGACGAGGGGACCACATCTTCCTACAGGCGACAGAGGGCTCTGTGGAGGACATAAGGGAGATCGTGCAGAGACTGAAGGTAAGGGCAAGAGCCCGGCAACAGGGCGGCGGTTCGTATGGTTTCGGCCTCAGGAACCACTGAAATATCTCCCTAGCCCAGTCAGTTAGGCTAAGACATGCACTGGCCCCAAGAGAATCACAGTTGTCACTGGCACACTAGACATCTTGTGGGTTCTGCAGCTAGGTTCTTCCTCTGGAAGATTTTGTGCCAGAGATCTAAGGATCTTCATGCTGTTACCTTGGAAAGACAAGAGATACTTATTAACCTTGGACATTGATGGAAAGTACAAGTTTAAGCTTAGGTTAAAAATGTAGGCCAGGCCGGGCACAGTGGCTCACGCCTGTAATCCCAGCACTTTGGGAAGCCAAGGTGGGCAGATCACGAGGTCAGGAGATCGAGACCATCCTGGCTAACACGGTGAAACCCCGCCTCTACTAAAAATACAAAAATATTAGCCAGGTGTGGTGGCGGTCGCCTATAGTTCCAGCTACTTGGGAGGCCGAGGCAGGAGAATGGCGTGAACCCGGGAGGTGGAGCTTGCAGTGAGCAGAGATCACGCCACTGCACTCCAGCCTGGGCGACTGAGCCAGACTCCATCTCAAAAAAAAAAAAAAAAAAAAATGTAGACCAGGCGCCTTGGCTCATGCCTGTAATCCCAGCACTTTAGGAGGCTGAGGTGGTGGATCGCTTGAGCCCAGGAATTCCCAGACCAACCTGGGTAATCATAGTGAGACCCTGTCTACAAAAAAAAAAACAAGAAAATTAGCGAAGCATGATGGTGGTGCATGCCTGTGGTCCCAGCTACTCAACAGGCTGAGGTGGGAGGATTGTTTGAGCCCAAGAGGTTGAGGCCACAGTGAGCTGAGATCACGCCACTGCACTTCAGCCTGGGCAACAGAATGAGACCATGTCTCAAAAGAAAAAAAAAAAAGTTTAAGAGTACTTTCTATAATAATTAAAATAAAATGAAAAATGTCCAAACCATTAAAGGATAGGGCAGAGGGGAAAGGAGGAAAAAATACAAGAAAGCACAAAGGAACATAAAATGATATGGCAGGAATGAGTTCCATGTTAGCAATCACAGTAAATGTGAATGCTTTAACTTGCCCTATTAAAAGACAAAGACTCACAGTCTAGGTAGAAATCTTCCCCTAAACCCCTTGTGGACAAAGCAGACAAACCAAGAGTGGCAGATTGGTGACAGCTGAGTTGCTGTCTGCCTGAAGCATTGTGCTGAGAAGTACTCAGGCACCATCTAAGCTCCACGAGAAAGAAGACTGTGGTCAGTGATTGCCTCTGCAGTGGGTTTGGCAGAACGGTGTGGCATGCATGCTAAATAAAGATAGCATATAACACGGCAGTTCAGAGCACAAGATCTAGAGTCAGAAGGCCTGTCTTCAAGTCCCAGCACTGCCACTTACCAGCTGCATGACCTTAAGCCAAGTTATTTAGCTTCTTTGTGATTCAGGTTCTTCAACTGAAAAGCAGGAACAAGAATCATTCTGCATTGCTGGATGCAGTGGCTCATTCTTATAATCCCAACACTTTGGGAGGCCAAAGAGAAAGGATTGCTTGTGCCCAGGAGTTTGAGACCAGCCTGGGCAATATAGTGAAACCCTGTTTCTAAAAAAAAATTTTTAATAAATTAGCCAAGGCAGGCGGATCACAGGGTCAGGAGATCAAGACCATCCTGGCTAATAAGGTGAAACCCCATCTCTACTAAAAATACAAAAAATTAGCCGTGCATGGTGGCGAGTGCCTGTAGTCCCAGCTACTCGGGAGGCTGAGGCAGGAGAATGGCGTGAACCCAGAAGGCGGAGCTTGCAGTGAGCTGAGATTGTGCCACTGCACTCCAGCCTGGGTGACAGTGCGAGACTCTTTCTCAAAAAATAAAACTAAAAAAATAAATTAGCTGGGCATGGTGATGCACGCTTGTGGCCTCAACTATTCAGGAGGCTGAATGGGATGATCACTTGAGCCCAGGAGTTTGAGGCTGCAGCGAGCTATGATCACACCCCTGCACTCCAACCTCGGCAACAGAGAAAGACCCCAGCTCAAAAAAAAAAAAAAAAATGAAAAAGTGACTAGGCGCGGTGGCTCACACCTGTAATCCCAGCACTTAGGGAGGCCGAGGTGGATGGATTATTTCAGGTCAGGAGTTCGAGACCAGCCTGGCCAACATGGTAAAACCCCATCTCTACTAAAAATACAAAAATTAACCAGGCGTGGTGGCACACACCTGTAATCCCAGCTACTTGGGAGGCTAAGGGAGGAGAAATGCTTGAACCCGAGAGGCAGAGGTTGCAGTAAGCCGAGAGTAAGCCACTGTACTCCAACCTGGGTGACAGAGCAAGACTCTGTCTCAAAACAAACAAACAAAAGCAAACTCCAGTGTTTCTCCCCACCCCTCTCAGAGGTTTCCTGACTTCGTAAAACAGAAGTCCTCTACTCAAATAAGGTTTTAGGGAAAAAAGGTCAAGTCCATCCCTCCGTTTGCGGATGTCAGAGCCTTGGCATCAGCCTGGGCTCCACTCTCTCTCATGCCCACATTCGTCAGCTCCACTTCCGCAGGCAGACGCCAACCGCCTCTCCCACAGCCCCCACCCTGGCGCCAGCCAACCTGGTCTCTCCCGGACACTTTAGGTAGTGTCCTTTCTGGTCCTTCTTGCCCCTGCCCTTGCTTCTCTGTGGCCTGTTCTCGACATGGTAGTGAGAGCAATCTGATCACATCACTGGTAGTGAGAGCAATCTGATCACATCACCTCTCTGCTCTAAACCCTCAGGTCACTGTAGGTTAAAGCCTCAGTCCTTATCGAAGCCCATGAGGCCGGGTGTGACCTGACTCCCTGTCGACTTCTCTGACCTCACATCCCTGTTGCTGTCTCTGCCCCAGCCATGCAGACCTCTGGGATTTCATGTGCATGCTAGGACGGTGTCCAGCCTCAGGGCCTTTGTACTGCCTGTGCCTCTCGCTGGAACACTGCTCTGATCACCACATGGCTCGCTCCCTTTCCTCCTACAGGCCTTTGGTCACATGTTGCCTTGTCAGTGAGGCCTTGTTATCTAAGATTGCACACCCCCTCCCCTGGCTTGCAGCACATTCTCCCGCTTTGCCTGCTTAACCACCGTCTGCCATGCACTGTGCGTTACGTGTTCACTGCCATGTCCTCAGCACCTAGGCCAGCATCTGGTGCACAGTAGCCGCTGAGTGAGCAGGAACCGAGTGTAGGCACGAATGCATTGTACGCTGCAACAGCCATAATAGCGAGCTTCAAGTAGGCGCCAGCCGTGCGTCAGACCCTGCTCAGCACCTTGGGTGGTTTTGCGTCTCTTGCTCGCAAAAGCCTGATGAGGTAGATACCATTCTCCTCTTCACTTTGCAGATGAGGAAACAGGCCCAGAGATACCTTGACTTGCCCAGAGCCCAAAGAGCCTGGGTTTTTGGATTTTTCATTTTGTTTTGTTTTTTGAGACGGAGTCTTGCTCTGTCCCCCAGGCTGGACTGCAGCAGTGCGATCTCAGCTCACTGCAACGTCCACCTCCCGGGTTCAAGCAATTCTCCTGTCTCAGCTCCCCAAGTAGCTGGGACTATAGGCGCCCGCCACCACACCCAGCTAATTTTTGCATTTTTAATAGAGATGGGGTTTTGCCATGTTGGTCAGGCTGTTCTTGAACTCCTGGCCTCAAGTGATCCACCCGTCTTGGCCTCCCAAAGTGCTGCGATTACAGGCCTGAGCCACTGTGCCCAGCCAAGCCTGGGTTCTTAAACGCTAGGCTACTCCACCTCCCCTAATCCTCACAGCAGCTCGCGTTTTTTAAGCAGCGACCATGCCAGGCACTGTGCCAGGTGACATGTTTTACCCACATCCTCACTGCTACTCTGTCCCACGCCCACCCCCGTTCCTACTGTTGGCGGAGTCCTTTTAGAGCACATTTCCACAGCCATACCCCCACCCCCACCCCCAGTCTCAACGCCCCAGAACCTGCTGGGGAACCAGTGGGCCAGGGAATGGTGACATAAGCCATCTCCCATGAAGGGGCAGGCCCACCTTGAATGACTCATGACAGCAAGTTTCTCTCTTTGTGAAGCACCCACAGGGTACAGATTCCACACTCTCCCCGGCAGGCTGACTTGACTGCCCCAGACATCCTGAACTAATGGTATTCCATCACTGGTTAATTGAGTGAGTGTTACTATGTGCCTGGCCTTGGCCTGGGCAGTACTGGGACGTAGCACTGACCGTAACAGACCCAGGCCTACTTTCATGGGGCACCTCTCTGGGACAGATATTAAACACACAGTTACATGTGCCAAGAGCTTGAAAGGGGGGTGTGGAGGATGCCAGGAGAACCTATCAGATGGTGCTGAATCAGACAAGGAGAAGGTCTCAAATCCATGGGTTGGATACAATCCCAGACATATTAAGTTAGTTACCAGAGTTTAACATTTAGAGCAAGCTTGTCCAACCTGCAGCCCAAGACGGCTTTGAATGGCACCCAACACAAATTCATAAACTTTCTTAAAACATTATGACATTATGAATTTTTTTGTGATTTTTTTTTTAAGCTTATCAGCTATCATTAGCATTAGTGTATTTCGTGTGAGGCCCAAGACGATTCTTTTTTTTTTTCTTTGAGACAGTCTCGCTCTGGTCGCCCAGGCTGGAGTGCATTGGTGCAATCTTGGCTCACTGCAACCTCGACCTCCCAGGTTCAAGCGATTCTTGTGCCTCAGCCTCCCAAGTAGCTGGAATTACAGGCGTGAAACACCATGCCCAGCTAATTTTTGTATTTTTAGTAGAGACGGGGTTTTGTCGTGGTGACCAGGCTGGTCTCAAACTCCTGACCTCAAGCAATCCACCGGCCTAGTTTCCCAAAGTGCTGGGACTAGAGATGTGAGCCATTGCACCTGGCCCCAAGACAGTTCTTCTTCCAATGTGGCCCAGGGAAGCCGAAAGATTGGACATCCCTGATTTAGAAGATTTTGGCTGGATGCGGTACCTCACGCCTGTAATCCCAGAGCTTTGGGAGACTGAGGTGAGAGGATTGCTTGAGGCCAGGAGTTCCAGACCAGCCTGGGCAACAGAGCGAGACCCCATCTCTACCAAAAAAAAAAAAAAAAGCCGGGCGCAGTGGCTCTTGCCTATAATCCCAGCACTTTGGGAGGCCGAGGCAGGCGGATCACCTGAGGTCAGGAGTTCGAGACCAGCCTGGCCAACATGGTAAAACCCAGTCTCTACTAAAAATACAAAAAGCTGGGCATGGTGGGTGGCGCCTGTAATCCCAGCTACTGGGGAGGCTAAGGCAGGGGAATCACTTGATCCTGGTAGGCGGAGGTTGCAGTGCGCCGAGATCGCACCACTACACTCCAGCCTGGGTGACAAGAGCGAGACTCCGTCTCTAAAAATAAAAAGAAAAGAAAAGAAAAGAAAGAACACGACGTGGAAGTTTCATCACTTCATATCCTGTTGGTCAAAACTGAGTCATCTGTCCATACCCAGCTACAAAGGAAGCAGAGAAATGTGGTCCCCAACTTGGTGGCCACGTGCCCATCAAAACTCTGTTTTACAGAGGAGGCCTGGACCTAATTACCAAAAGGCAGAGGCAGGGGGAATGGAAAACAAACAGCATTGGCAGGCCTTGCCACAGCAGTGTTTGCTGAGCTGTTGCCTACTCTCTCTCTCTCTGGACTCTATGGAAGGTCGGGCCTTCCAAGGAACCGCCTGCAACTGAGGGCTGGTGTGGCCTAATTGATTGTGGGCACAGACACACAGGACTTTGCTTAATAACCCACAGCCAAACTCCTTGGACACAAGAGGGACAGCTTCAAAGGGAAGAAGAATTTTGACTCCCAGAGCAGAAGGAATGGGCTAGGACGAATCCAGCCACAGCTTTCTCTTCTGAGGCACTAAGCTACACCTTTGCTTTCAAATGAATTTTACTTTTTTGTGGGTTTTTTTTTGAGATGGAGTCTCACCCTGTCTCCCAGACTGGAGTGCATTGGCGCGATCTCAGCTCACTGCAACCTCCACCTCCCGGGTTCAAGTGATCTTCCTGCCTCAGCCTCCCAAGTAGCTGGGATTACAGGTGTGCACCACCACGCCCAGCTAATTTTGTATTTTTTTTTTTTACTAGAGATAGGGTTTCACCATATTGCCCAGGCTGGTCTTGAACTCCTGACCTCAGGTGATCCTCCCACCTCAGCCTCCCAAAGTGCTGGAATTGCAGGCATGAGACATGGCACCCAGCCCAATTTTACTTTTTTTTTTTTCTGAGACAGAGTCTTGCTCTGTCGCCCAGGGTGGAGTGCAGTGGCAGGTGATCTCGGCTCACTGCAAGCTCCACCTCCTGGGTTCACGCCATTCTCCTGCCTCAGCCTCCCGAGTAGCTGGGACTACAGGCGCCCGCCACCACACCCAGCTAATTTTCTTTTTTTTATTTATTTATTTATTTTTTTTTTTTTTGAGACGGAGTCTTGCTGTGTCACCCAGGCTGGAGTGCAGTGGCCAGATCTCGGCTCACTGCAAGCTCCGCCTCCCGGGTTCACGCCATTCTCCTGCCTCAGCCTCCCGAGTAGCTGGGACTACAGGCACCCGCCACCTCGCCCGGCTAGTTTTTTTTGTATTTTTAGTAGAGACAGGGTTTCACCAGATAGCCAGGATGGTTTCTATCTCCTGACCTCGTGATCTGCCCGCCTCAGCCTCCCAAAGTGCTGGGATTACAGGCATGAGCCACCACGCCGGGCCGAATTTTACTTTTTAATTATAGAAAATTGCAAGCATACACTAAAGCAAAAGGAATCATATAAGAAGCCCAGTCTTGGCTGGGCACGGTGGCTCACACCTGTAATCCCAGCACTTTGGGAGGCCAAGGCAGGTGGATCACCAGAGGTCGGGAGTTTGAGACCAGCCTGACCAACATGGAGAAACCCCATCTATACTAAAAATACAAAATTAGCACGCCTATAATCCCAGCTACTCGGGAGGCTGAGGCAGGAGAATTGCTTGAACCCGGGAAGTGGAGGTTGCGGTGAGCCGAGATTGCACCACTGCACTCCAGCCTGGGCAACAAGAGTGAAACTCCGTCTCAAAAAAAAAAAAAAGAACCCAAATCTTCATCACCAGCCCAGCCTCAGCAGTTACTGACCCATGGCTGATCTTGTTTCTTTCTTCCCTCCCTCTCTTTCCAAATTATTTTGAAGCAAATCCTAGACATCCTATCATTTCATCCGTAAACTCTTCAATATTTATTTCTAAAAGATACAAACTCTTAAAACATAAGTATCTTGTCATCATACATAAAATAAAAAATTAACGATAATTCCTTATTGTCAAATAAACACATTGTCACCCATGAATGGGCTATAAAATCAATCACAGAGACAATTTTTTTTAATTTTTGATTTTAATTTTTATTTTTAAAGACAAGATCTTGCTCTCACCCCAGCTGGAGTGCAGTGGCACAGTCATTGCTCACTACAGCGTCAGTCTCCTGGGCTCAAGCCTGCTTTGCACCTTAGCCTCCCGAGTAGCTGGGGCTGCAAGAGTATGCCACCATGTTCAACTAATTTTTTTTTTTTTTTTTTTTTTTTAGTGGAGAGGAGATCTTGCTATGTTGCCCAGGCTCATCTTGAATTCCTGGGCTCAAGCAGTCCTCCTGCCTTGGCCTGGGAAAGTGCTGAGACTACAGGCGTGAGGCTCTGCACTCATCCTGAGTTACAACAATGTTAAAGGTTAGATATCTTAGTCCATTTAGCCTGAATATAACAACATACCTTAGACTGGGTAGTTCATAAGCTAGAGAAATTTATTTCCTCCCGGTTCCAGAAGCCAGGAAGTCCAAGATAAAGGCACCTGCAGGTTCAATATCTGGTGAGGGCCCCTTTCAAATTCACAGATGTCACCTTCTTGCTATCACAGTGGAAGAGGTGAACAAGTTCCTTGGGCCTCTTTTTTTTTTTTTTTTTTTTTTTTGAGACCGTCTCACTCTGTCGCCCAGGCTGGAGTGCAATGGCGCAATCTTAGCTCACTGCAACCTCCACCTCCCGGGTTCGAGTGATTCTCCTGAGTCAGCCTTCCGAGTAGCTGGGATTACAGGCAGGCACCACCGTGTCAGGCCTCTTTTATATGGGCACTGATCCCCTTTATAAGGGTTCTGCCGTAGTAATAGTATGGGAAACAATGAAAAGTGTCACAGTGTGCCTCAGTGAGTAAAGATAAGACTATTTTATGAAGCATTGTTTTGGTCATACATGTTTCCCCCACTTTCCAAATTCTCGCCATCCAAATCAGGAACCAAACAAATTCAGTGACATTTTCAGGTAAGTCCTTTACCATCCAAACTCTTCTTGCTATCCACACTCAAGAATGTGACAGATTTGAATTGCAAGGAATATTTGTGTCTGTGGGCCTGTGTGTAAAACGTGAATGTGTAGAGTAGTTTGTGACATAAAATTATTCCTTTTCTTGGCCAGGCGTGGTGGCTCACGCCTGTAATCCCAGCACTTTGGGAGGCCAAGACGGGTGGATCACTTGAGGTCAGGAGTTCGAGACCAGCCTGGCCAAAATGGTAAAACCCTGTCTCTACTAAAAATACCAAAATTAGCCAGGCGTGGTGGCACACACTTGTAATCCCAGCTACTCGGAAGGCTGAGGCAGGAGAATCGCTTGAACCCAGGAGGCAGATGTTGCAGTGAGCTGAGGTCATGCCGCTGCACTCCAGCCTGGGTGACAAAGTGAGCCTCTGTCTCAAAAATAAATAAATAATAAAATAAACAAATACCGCAGCCCAGAGGACATGCCAGTGCCACTCACAATTCATTGGCCAAAACACGTCCCAGGGCCCCACCCAACCACAAAGGAGCCAAGAAGTGCAATCCCACTGACCCCAAGAAGGAGGGAGGTCGGGGCCTTTGGAGCCATAGCTCATGACCTCCATTGTCTCTGCAAGGTTAGAAGCCACTGGGTTGCATAGCCACATTTCCCCTCCAGAAATCAGGAAGCCGGGCTGGGACCGGGTGCGTGTTTCCCCTTCAGGTCTCCTGCCATCGCCCAGGAAGGTATTAAAAGATGGGAGTCAGCAGGTTTTTGACCTCAAAGTGGGGAAACTGACCCAGGCAGCTTCTGAGGCTCGATCCTGCCTGTGGCCTGCAGGTGATGACCAATGGCTGGGAGACAGTGGACATGACGCTGCGGCGGAACGGGCTCGGGCAGCTGGGCTTCCACGTGAAGTACGACGGCACGGTGGCCGAGGTCGAGGACTACGGGTTCGCCTGGCAGGCTGGCCTCCGGCAGGGCAGCCGACTGGTGGAGATCTGCAAGGTGGCCGTGGTCACATTGACCCACGACCAGATGATCGACCTGCTGCGCACCTCTGTCACCGTGAAGGTGGTCATCATCCCGCCTTTCGAGGACGGCACACCCCGGAGGTAAGGGCCTCCGCCTTTCAGCCGGGTGGTGGGTGGCAGCTCACAGATCGCTGGCATGAGACCTCCCTGGCACTGTCACTTGAGGTCCCAATAGAGGGGGCATAGGCCCTTCTAGGCAGGAATAATGGCAATGGTGACAGGATGGGGAGGGCGCATCTACAGAGCGCTTACTGTATGCCAGTTACTGGTTTAGCCCTTCACATATGCACGATCCCATTTAATCTCCACAGTTGCCCTGTAAAGGGAGAACCTCATTCTTCCTGTTTTCTGCATGAAGCACACGATGTTAATAGTCGCTTGCCTGTGGGCCCCCCACACTTCATTCATTTGTTCAAAATGTGTTTATTGAGCCCCTGCTATGTGCAAGCTCTGTTCAAAGTGACCACAACAAAGTGCCTGCTCCTTTGGGGTTTGTGTTCTACAGGGAAAGACAGGCCGTGAAGAAATAGGTGTGTCACACAGGATCAGGTAGTGCGAAGTCTCAGAAGGGAATTAAAGCAGGATAACGAAGGGGCTGCAGCACAGTGGGAGAGCTGCTTACAAGGCGGGCAGAGAAGGCTCCATGGGGAGGCAGCCATGTGGTTTTCTGGTCAGCGGGCTCCCGACGGGAGCTGGCCAGGGCACAGCCTCCCCAGTGTACATAGGTGGTGCATTCCTGGAGTGCAGGGAGGCCGGTGTGGCTGGAGCAGAGCAAGCAGGAGTGAGAGCTGGGAGCAAAGGACAGAGAGGTGACCAGGCAGATGGTGTGGGCTTCATGAGCCATGGGAGAAGCTTAGGTTTTATTCCACGCACACTGGGAAGCTGGTAGGTGACTTACTTCTTTTGTTTTGTTTTGTTTTTTTGTTTTGTTTTAAGATGGAGTCTCGCTCTGTCACCCAGGCTGGAGTGCAGTGGCGTGATCTCAACTCACTGCAAACTTCACCTCCCGGGTTCAAGTGATTCTCCTACCTTAGCCTCCCGAATAGCTGGGACTACGGGCGCGTGCCACCACGCCCAGCTAATTTTTGTATTTTTAGGAGAGACGGAGTTTCACCATGTGGCCCAGACTGTCTTGAATTCCTGACCTCAGGTGATCTGCCTGCCTCAGCCTCCCAAAGTGCTGAGCCTCCCCAGGCTGTTTCATTTTTTAATGGAACATCTCAAACATAAAGTGTATTACAAGTATCAAAACATATCATGTACCCCATAAATATATACACCTACTATGTACCCACCAAAATTAAAAAGAAATAAGGCTGGGCGCAGTGGCTCACGCCTGTAATCCCAGCACTCTGGGAGGCTGAGATGGGCGGATCACGAGGTCGGGAGATCGAGACCATCCTGGCTAACATGGTGAAACCCCGTCTCTACTAAAAAATACAAAAAATTAGTCGGGCGTAGTGGTGGGCGCCTGTAGTCCCAGCTACTCAGGAGGTTGAGGCAGGAGAATGGCACGAACCTAGGAGGCGGAGGTTGCAGTGAGCCGAGATCGCGCCACTGCACTCCAGCCTAGGAGAGAGAGCGAGACTCCATCTCAAAAAAAAGAAAAAAAAGAAATAAAAAGAAATATCCTACTGCAGGGAACAAAAGTATACTGGGCCCTCTGAGCACTTACCAACATGCGGCCAGGGTTTCGTTTTTTTGTTGTATTATGTCCATATCCTCTTCCTGCCCCACCTGTCACCTTAGATTATCTAAAACAATTCCAGATCCTGGAATGTACCTCTATACAATAAAGACCTTTTTTAAAAAATTACACCTAACAAATTTAGCAGTAATTTCATGTATTTCTTGTTTTTTGTTTGTTTGTGTTTTATTTATTTATTTATTTTATTAATTTTTTTTTTTTTTTTTTGAGATGGAGTCTCACTCTGTTGCCCAGGCTGGAGTGCAGTGGCACCATCTCGGCTCAGTGCAACCTCCACCTCCCGGTTCAAACGATTCTCCTGCCTCAGCCTCAGCCTCTCGAGAGGCTGGAACTACAGACATGTGCCACCATGCCCAGCTAATGTTTGTATTTTTTGGTAGAGACAGGGCTTCCCCATGTTGGCCAGGCTGATCTCAACTCCTGACCTCAAGAGATCTGCCTGCGTGGGCCTCCCAAAGTACTGGGATTACAGGCTTGAGCCACCACACCTGGCCTTAACAGTATTTTCTTTTTCTTTCTTTCTTTTTTTTTTTTTTGTGAGATGGAGTCTCGCTCTATTGCCAGGCTGGAGTGCATTGGCGCTATCTCGGCTTACTGCAACCTCTGCCTCCCAGGTTCAAGCGATTCTCCTGCCTCAGCCTCCCAAGTAGCTGGGACTACCAGCACGTGCCACCATGCTCAGCTAATTTTTGTATTTTTAGTAGACATGGGGTTTTGCCATGTTGTCCAGGATGGTCTCAATCTCTTGACCTCATGATCCGTCCACCTCGGCCTCCCAAAGTGCTGGGGTTAACAGACGTGAGCCACTGTGCCCAGCCAACAGTAATTTCTTAATGTCAACTATCTAGGCTGGATTCACACCTATAATCATAACACTTTGGGAGGCTGAGGTGGGAAGATCACTTGAGGCCAAGAGTTCAAGACCCAGCCTAGCCAACACAGTGAGACCCCCATGTCTGCATCTCTGCCCAAAGGAAAAAAAAAATAGTGCAGTTGTAACCCCAGCTATTTTTAGGCTGAGGTAGGAGGATCACTTGAGCCCAGGAAGCTGAAGCTACAGGAAGCCATGATTGTGCCACTGCACTCCAGCCTGGGCAAGAGGGAGACCTCATCTCTTTGTTTTTTTTTTTAACAGTTGTTCATCAGAATTCTCCTATTAGGCAGGGTACGGTGGCTCACGCCTATAATCCCAGCACTTTGGGAGGCCAAGACAGGCGGATCACCAGGTGGGAGTTCAAGACCAGCCTGAACCAAGCTGGAGTTCAAGACCAGCCTGACCAACAGGGAGAAACACTATCTCTACTAAAAATACAAAATTAGCTGGGTGTGGTGGCGCATGCCTGTAATCCCAGCTACAGGGAGGCTGAGGCAGGAGAATTGCTTGAATCCGGGAGGCAGAGGTTGTGGTGAGCTGAGATTGCGCCATTGTACTTAGCCTGGGCAACAAGAATGAAGCTCCGCCTCAACAAAAAAAGAATTCTCCTATTGTATTTGATTGATGTATCTCTCAAGGCTCTTTTTTTTTTTCCTTTGAGACAGAGTCTCGCTCTGTTACCCAGGCTGGAATGCAGTGGCACAATCTCGGCTCACTGCAACCTCCGCCTCCTGGGTTCAAGTGATTCTCCTGTGTCAGCCTCCTGATTAGCTGGGACTACAGGCGTGCAGCACCATGCCTGGCTAAATTTCATGTTTTTCATAGATACGGGGTTTCACCATGCTTCCCAGGCTGGTCTTGAACTCCTGACCTCAGGTGATCTGGCCGCCACAGCCTCCCAAACTGCTGGGATTACAGACATGAGCCATTGTGCCTCGCCTTTTCCTTGCAGTTTATTTTGGAAAGAAACCAGGTCACCTGTCCTTGGAATTTCCCACTTCCTGGCTTTAGCTGGCGGCCTCCCCATGGTGTTCTTTAGCCTGTTGCTCCACCACTGGTATTTTCTGTAAACTAGAGTCAAAGATGGAAGCTTGCTCAGGCCCCAGTGTGATGTCTTTCGGCCGCAGCACTCCCAGGTATGCATCTGCAAGAAGGCACTGCGTGCCTGGTGTCCCTCTGCAAGTGACACTAAAGGCGAGCATAGGCTTCAGACAGTGGCACCTAGCATCACCACACGTCCCCTTCAGCCCTGTTTCACAGCCAAGCAGCCACTGCTAGGCACTGCCTAGATCCATCATTTCATGACAGCTTGCAGATGAGTGCCATCTTCATTCTGTCGTTCCTTCTTCATGTATTGGTTGGAATGCTTCTAAAAAGAGCTTTCTTTCTGTAACCGTTCAGTTACCCTGTGGTATAATTTGTACAGAGAAGGCAAGATAAAAACAGTTTTCAGAATAATGAGTTGGTCCCTAGCAACCTCCAGAAGTGACCAATGAGAGAGATGCACCATGTTCCCAGCTCTGGAAGCAGTGCACGGAGGACAGCCGCGAGGCCTTGGCCTCATGGAGTGAGGCCCTAGTGGGTCAGGGGAGACAAACAGTAAACAAGTAAATGAATGAGATGATTTCAGATCACAGAATGGGGAGGCAGGAGAGCATAGCGGGGGAGGCAGGCTCTGCAGTGAGGCAGGCTGTCTAGGTTTGAATCCCAGCTCTTCCCCTTGTTACCTGCAACCCTAGGGAAGTGGCCTCACCACCCTGTGCCTGGTTTCCTCATTTGTAAAACAAGGACAATAACGTCCTTTCCACAAGAGCGTTTGTGAAGTTGAAGAGATCCAACTTGTAAAGCACATAGGACAGGTCAGACCCAGTGAATGGCTTGTGACTGTGGAGTGCTGGTGGCTCTCAGCACTTTTGGAGGCCAAGGCCAGAGGATCACTTGAGCCCAGCAGTTTGAGACCAGCCTAGGCAACATAGCAAGACCTCGCCACTACAACAATTTTTTTTTTTTTTTTTGAGACAGAGTTTTACTCTTGTTGCCCAGACTGCAGTGCAGTGGCATGATCTTAGCTCACTGAAAGCTCCACCTCCTGGGTGCAAGCAATTCTTCTGCCTCATCCTCCTGAGTAGCTGAGACTACAGGCATGCACTACCACACCCGGCTAATTTTTGTATCTTTAGCAGAGACAGGGTTTCACCATGTTGGCCAGGCTGGTCTCAAACTCCTGACCTCATGTGATCCGCCCGTCTCAACCTCCCAAAGTGCTGGGATTACAGTGTGAGCTACCACACCCAGCCCAAATTTTTAAAAATTAGCTAGGTGTGATGGCACATGCATGTAGTCTCAGCTACTCAGGATGAGGTAGGAGGCTGAGACTGCAGTAAGCCATGATCACACCGCTGCACTGAAGCTTTCTCAAAAAAAAAAAAAAAACACCACGCTCGGTGGCTCACGCCTGTAATCCCAGTACTTTGGGAGGCCAGTACTTTGGCAGGCGGATCACAAGGTCAGGAGTTTGAGACCAGCCTGGCCAATATGGTGAAACCCTGTATCTACAAAAAATACAAAAATTAGCCGGGCATGGTGGCGCACGCCTGTAATCCCAGCTACTCGGGAGACTGAGGCAGGAGAATCACTTGAACCCAGGAGGCGGAGGTTGCAGTGAGCTGATTGCGCCACTACACTCCAGCCTGGGTGACAGAGTGAGACTCCATTTCAGGAAAAAAAAAAAAAAAAAAATGGGACAGTACTTGGCCTATAGGAGGCGCTTGAGAGACACTGATGCTGAGGTACTGGATGTGAGGACTGTAAAGGGCACATAACCCACATTGGACAGGGTGGTCTGGGAAGGCCCGAAGGTGAGAGCAAAGGCCCTTGGCTCGGAGACAGACCAGAAAGTGGGCCTGCATGGCTGCAGCAGATTGAGCCAAGAGGAGGACACAAGATGGGGTGCCGATGAGTACTGTATTCACAGATGACCTTGCTGGGCTCACACCAGGGCTGGTGTGATCTCTGCTTTATAGATGAGAAAACCGAGGCCCAGGGCAAACAAATCATTTTGCCGTGTTGCACAGCTAGTAAGCAGCAAAGAAAATTCAAATCCAGGTTGGCCTGTCTCCATTATACTGTGCGGTCTCCGAAAGCCATCACAAGCTGTTAATACGCGGGCATGCGAGTGATTTCCCCACCCTCACTTTCCTGAGTCGTGCTTGCTCTCTCTTCCCTTGGTGGGGGACAGTTCTGAGCAGGCCTAAACCCTGAACCTGAGGGTGTGGCCACCCCTACCCACACCCCCGATGGCTCAGCCTCAGGACTCCAGTCACGCCCCAGGTATCTCCCGTTCCCAGCCCTCTTCCCCTGCCGCCTTCCTCCTCTGCCCAGAGCCAAAGCGCAGCCACACCTGCTCACATCTCTGCAGGGGCAAGTCAAGGCCAGATAACCCCACAGGCGAATGCCCTGGTGACTACCCCTCTCGGGGAAGGACACGCATCCTTCTCCACACACTCCCATGGGTGCACACGATAAGCCAGCTCGCCCGTTGCATGACTGTCACCCCAAACATGCAGGTAGGGCCAAATGAAACGCAAAGAAAAGTGTGCGGTTCTCCAGCTTTGGGGAGACAGGGCCAGGGAGAGTACAACCAGACAGACGAGTTCTCCCTGCCCTATTCGGGAGGAAGACCTTCCCTCCTGCTCCCTTTGCAAGGCGGCTGCTGAAACAGGATCTCCCATTTGCAGGGGTGGGTGTGGGTCAGGACTTGGGTGGTTTTTGTTGTTTTTCAAATGCAGAGGTGTGTAGCTGACCTCATTTGCAGGGCTGATAACCCTGGCTCTGGGCTCTCTCCAGCCTCTTGGCTCAAATGTCTGTTGCAGTGAACGCTGAGGGGAGCAGGGAGGACGGGACAGAAGTGCCATCACTGCCACCAGCCAGGCTGCATGGCTTGCACGCCAACCCCATGCTTTCCCTCTCAGACACCGAGGAGAATACACAGTGTCTTCCTCCTACCCCCTGGGCCACAAGGCTGAAGTTTTGTTTGTTATGTTTTGTTTTGTTTTTCTTCTTTTTTTTTTTTTTTTTTTTGAGACGGAGTCTCGCTTTGTCACCCAGGCGGGAGTGCAGTGGCACAATCAATCTCGGCTCACTGCAAGCTCCACCTCCTGGGTTTACGCCATTCTCCTGCCTCGGCCTCCCGAGTAGCTGGGACTACAGGCGCCCGCCACCTCGCCCGGCTAGTTTTTTGTATTTTTAGTAGAGATGGGGTTTCACCGTGTTAGCCAGGATGGTCTCGATCTCCTGACCTCATGATCCGCCCATCTCGGCCTCCCAAAGTGCTGGGATTACAGGCGTGAGCCACCGCGCCGGCCATTTTTCTTCTTTTTTTTACACGAGGTTTCACTCTCCTTGCCCAGGCTGGAGTGCAGTGGTGCGATTTCAGCTCACTGCAACCTCCACCTCCTGGGTTCAAGCAATTCTCCTGCCTCAACCTCCCAACTGGCTGGGATTACAAAAGCCCACCACCATACCCAACTAATTTTTGTATTTTAGTAGAGATGGTATTTCTCCATGTTGGCCAGGCTGGTCTCAAACTCCAGACCTCAAGCGATCCACCTGCCTCAGCCTCCCCAAGTGCTGGGATTACAGCCATCAGCCCCTGCACCTGGCCGATATATTGTTAATTGGGAATAGAAAAAAAAAAAAAGCAAGATACTATACAGAGGTATAACGTGCTAGTCTTTGTATTACTATTTTATTTTATTTATTTATTTATTTTTTATTTTTATTTATTTATTTATTTTTTTTTTGAGACGGAGTCTCGCTCTGTCACCCAGGCTGGAGTGCAGTGGCGCAATCTCGGCTCACTGCAAGCTCCGCCCCCCAGGTTCACGCCATTCTCCTGCCTCAGCCTCCCGAGTAGCTGGGATTACAGGCGCCTGCCACCATGGCCGGTTAATTTTTTTTTGTATTTTTAGTAGAGACAGGGTTTCACCATTTTAGCCAGGATGGGCTCGATCTCCTGACCTCGTGATCCGCCCATCTCGGCCTCCCAAAGTGCTGGGATTACAGGCGTGAGCCACCGCGCCCGGCCTATTTAATTTTTTTGAGATAGTCTCACTCTGTTGCCCAGGCTAGAATGCAGTGGTGTGATCATGGCTCACTGCATCCTTGACCTGCCAGGCTCAAGTGATCCTCCCTCCTCTGTCTCCCAAGTAGCTGAGACCATAGGCATGTGCCACCATGCCCAGATAATTTTTTTTAATTTTTTTGTAGAGACAGGGCCTCCCTATGTTGCCTAGGCTGATCTCAAACTCCTAGGCTCAAGTAATCCTTCCACCCTAGCCTCCCAAAGTACTAGGATTATAGGCATGAGCCACTGTGCCTGGACTTTGTTACTATTTTAAATAATATTTTGCTTTCCTGCATAAGGTATTTCTGAAAGAATGCGTAAGAAACTGGGAGCAGTGGTTGCTTCTGGTAGTTGAAACTGGAGGATGGGAGTGGGAAACAGGGATGCATTTTATGTCATTTTAATCCTTAAAAACAATTCAAGGGTCCAACGTGGTGGCTCATGCCTGTAATCCCAACACTTTGGGAGGCCGAGGCAGTTGAATCACCTGAGATCAGGAGTTCGAGACCAGCCTAGACAACATGGTGAAACCCAGTGTCTACTAAAAATACAAAAATCAGCCAGGCGTGGTGGCGGGCCTGTAATCCCAGCTACTCAGGAGGCTGAGGCAGGAGAATCACTTGAACCCGGGAGGTGGAGATTGCAGTGAGCCAAGACCGTGCCACTGCACACCAACAAGGGTGACAGAGCAAGACTTCATCTCAAAAAAAAAATCTTTTTTTTATCAATACATGAAGCAGGCCTTCTCAAATGTTACCGTGTATCAACATCATCACAGGCAGCTCAGTCAAATGCAGATCCTTGGGCCCTGCCTCAGTGGGGATTCTGTTACATGTAATCTGGGGTGAGGCCCAGGAACCTTCATTATTTGCTGAGCTCTTGATGATTTAGATGATGGTCATTTTCAGGTCACTGGGGAGGGCGAGAGCCGGGAGGAGCTGGGGCAGAATCTTTTCCAGAGCCCCAAGGTGGTTTGGCTGGATTTCAGAAAGTGGAAGCGAGGCTTTTGCTTCTGTTTGTGGGAAAAGCAGGCAGACTGTCCTTAGAATCAGCCGGAGTAGGCAACCGCATCAGCTCTGATTTGTTAAGCACTTGGTACGTGCAGACTCTGCTAACGCTCAGAGAATGCTCACAGCCAGCCCCATCTTACAGATTAGGAAACTGGGGCTCTGAGAAGAGAATTCCTCACCCAAACCCATATAGGTGATGACGGGACTAGAATCTGAACCAGCCATCTGGCCCCGCAGCCTGTACTGCTCCATGCTGCATGCTGCCTTCATTTTTTTTTTCTTTTTTTTGAGATGGAGTCTTGCTCTTGTCCAGGCTGGAGTGCAGTGGCATGATCTTGGCTCACTGCAACCTCCGCCTCCCAGGTTCAAGTGATCCTCCTGCCTCAGCCTCCCTAGTAGCTGGGATTATAGGCACATGCCACCATGCCTGGCTAATTTTTGTCTTTTTAGTAGAGATGGGGTTTCACCATGTTGGCCAGGCTGGTCTTGAACTCCTGACCTCAGGTGATCCACCCACCTCTATCTCAAAAAAAAAAAAAAAAAAGGACTTAGTGTGGTGGCTCACGCCTGTAATCCCAGCACTTTGGGAGGCCAAGGAAGATGGATTACTTGAGGTCAGGTATTCGACACCAGCCTGGGTGTCAAATGCCATTTCTACTAAAAATACAAAAATTAGTTGGGTGTGGTGGCACGTGCCTGTAGTCCTAGCTACTTAGGAGGCTAAGGCACAGGAATCATTGCAGTGAGCCGAGATCTCACCATTGCACTCCAGCCTGGTGACAGAGCAAGACTCCATCTCAAAAAGAACAAACAGGCTGGGCGCGGTGGCTCAAGCCTGTAATCCCAGCACTTTGGGAGGCCGAGATGGGCGGATCGCAAGGTCAGGAGATCGAGACCATCCTGGCTAACCTGGTGAAACCCCGTCTCTACTAAAAAAAAATACAAAACACTAGCCGGGCGAGGTGGCGGGCGCCTGTAGTCCCAGCTACTTGGGAGGCTGAGGCAGGAGAATGGCGTGAACCCGGGAGGCGGACCTTGCAGTGAGCTGAGATCCGGCCACTGCACTCCAGCCTGGGCGACAGAGCAAGACTCCGTCTCAAAAAAAAAAAAAAAGAACAAACAACTGATGCTCATTATCTCTCGTTGGCCCTGCCTAGAGCACAGGACAATTCTGTGCTAGTCATCGTGTTGGGGTAGGGGCTTGGAGAAAACTTGATTGGTCAGACCTGGGTCACATGCTCATACCTGGAGCCAAGAAGTGGGGTCAGCCCCACCCAGAGCCCGTATTAACAAAGACCTGTTATCAGGAGAGGGGGTAAGGGGAGAGACACCAGGCAGGCAGGAATGGCAGGTGTGCACTGCCCAGAGACAGTGATGGTACCCGTCCCCACCTCTGCCCAGGCCTGGCGTGTCTACAGGCTCTGTTAGACATTCATATTGTTACTGTTCCTCACCTGGTGCCTGGTGAGACATTGGCAGCTGCCAATCCAAAGAGACAGCCAGCAGACACTGCCGAGGGTCAGTTCCAGCCATGGTGCTACCGAGGGGTGCGGTGTGTCAGGCCCAGGGTGCCAGAGCGCATCCACCTGTGTCTTAGTCTGTTTTGTGCATCTTTGACAGAGTACATGAGATCGGATAACTGATAACAGAAATACATTTCTCACAGTTCTGGGGGCTGCAGGTTCAAGATCCAGGCACTGGCAGGATAGGGCCTGGTCTTTCTGCTTCCATGATGGTGCCTTGAACCCTGTGACCTCTGGAGGACAGGAACGCCATGTCCAAACACAGCAGAAGAGCGGAAGAGAGAGAGAGCCCACTCCCGCAAGCCCTTTCTATAGCAGCATTCGTCCATTCATGAGGGCTCTGCCCTAAGCTCCTCCCACCAGGCCCCACCTCCCAACAGTGGCATTGGGGGTTAAGTTTCCATCACATGACTTTTGGGGGAACCCACATCCAGACCATAGCAGCCTCCGAACCACCATATCCACCAGACCTTTTGCTGGATGACCATGAACTGGGTGGCTCCAGGGAACTCGGGAGACCCTCAGAGGATCAGCTTGATGGGCGCATGGGAGCTTCCAGGCTGAAGGCTCCTCTGAGCTCAGCTCTCACAGCTCCCGGAAGGTGGATTTCATGAGCACAGCTCAGGGACCCCTCCCATGTGGCACTGCAGTGGCAGTGAAGAATGCCAGCCCAGCCGGTGGATCTCCCTACCTCAAGCCAGGAGCACCGCGGTGCATGTGCCAGCCTGGTCTAGCGGGAGTCATAGGCCTCTCTGCATCTATTTCAAGGTTGTGGATTTCAGGGCTTTTTTTTTTTTTTTTTTTTTTTAAACCACCCTGCAAAGTAGGTCACCTGCTCCTCTTCCAGCTGCCTTTAAGATTCTTTGGAACAAGGCAGTTACTGTCCTTTGATTCTGAGGACATCTGCCTTTCTGGCCCTGAGGACCGCTAAGGGGGGCCAGGCAGGTCTGTGGAGGACACTGGCAGCCGTGTGGTCTGGGTCAGGTAGAAGCGAGGGGAGGGAACAGAGAGAGTGGGAGGAGGGGGGAGGAGATGAGGTGGAAGGGGCCGAGCAGTCGGAGCCCCTGTGTTGGGTCCCATCCTGGTTGAAGACTCTGAGCTGGTAAGTTTCAGACCATTTTAACGGGTATTCACTCGAATTTTAAAATAGACCATCCCCAGCCAGGCGCAGTGGCTCACTCCTGTAATCCCAGCACTTTGGGAGGCCGAGGCAGGTGGATCACCTGAGGTCAGGAGTTCAAGACCAGCCTGGCCAACATGGTGAAACTCTTTCTCTACTAAAAATACAAAAATTAGCCGGAACCCGCTTGAACCCGGGAGGCAGAGGTTGCAGTGAGCCAAGATCGTGCCACTGTACTCCAGCCTGGGTGACAGCAAGATTCTGTCTCAAAAAAAAAAAAAAAAAGCCATCCCGGTTTGCATTGGGCCAGGAGAACCCAGCCTAGACAGCAGGCCCACATGTTGGTAGGCTGGGGTCTTTCTGAATAACACAGTTTTTCTCCCCAGGGGTTGGCCGGAGACCTATGACATGAATACCTCGGAGCCCAAGACGGAGCAGGAAAGCATCACTCCTGGGGGCCGGCCCCCATACCGCAGCAATGCTCCCTGGCAGTGGAGCGGGCCCGCATCCCATAACTCTCTACCAGCCTCCAAGTGGGCCACTCCAACCACCCCTGGCCACGCCCAGTCCCTGAGCCGGCCCCCGAAGCAGACCTCCATAGTCCCCTTCCGGGAGTCCCAGCCACTGCACAGCAAGAGGTAAGCACCTGCGGGGGGGCAAACACTTCCCAATCCCCACCGGCCCACACCTGTCCTCTGCCCCTCCCTCTCTGCACTATTTCCTCCATCCTCTTCATCGCCTCAGGCTTTCGACCTTCCTTCTTATCCTTCTGTCTCCCTTGTTCCTCCCTCCCTCCTTCCCTTCAGCTTTCACCATGGGCCTCTTGTTTGGGACCCAGTGCTGGGGAGCTCAGCATCTGAGTTAGAAATTCACCATACTAAGTAGACAATTAAAGCTCTGCTTTTTTATGCTGGGCACAGTGGCTCACGCCTGTAATCCCAACATTGTGGGAGGTCAAGGCAGGAGCATTACTTGAGGCCAGGAGTTAGAGAGCTTGGGCAACATAGCGGAACCCTGACTCTATAAAAAACATTTATTAAAAATTAGCCAGGCGTGATGCACACCTGTGGTCTCAGCCACCCAAGAGACTGACGTGGGAGGATGGCTTGAGCCCAGGAGTTGGAGGCTGCAGTGAGCTGTGATTGCACCACTGCACCCCAGACTGAGCAATACCTCATCTCTGAAAAAAAAAAAAAAAAAAGCCGGGCGCAGTGGCTCATCTCTGGAAAAAAAAAAAAAGCCGGGCACGGTGGCTCAAGCCTGTAATCCCAGCACTTTGGGAGGCCGAGATGGGCAGATCACAAGGTCAGGAGATCGAGACCATCCTGGCTAACACGGTGAAACCCCGTCTCTACTAAAAAATACAAAAAACTAGCCGGGTGAGGTGGCAGGCGCCTGTAGTCCCAGCTGCTCGGGAGGCTGAGGCAGGAGAATGACGTGAACCCGGGAAGCGGAGCTTGCAGTGAGCTGAGATCTGGCCACTGCACTCCAGCATGGGCGACAGAGCAAGACTCTGTCTCAAAAAAAAAAAAAAAAAAAAAAAAATCTCTGTTATTTTTAAGGTGAAGGGACTGATAAGCACAAAATTTAGGACAGTGATTTCTTCCTGGAGGAGGCAGGGAAATGGAAGTGGGGAAGCCCACGGATAGATGTTATCACCGCCGTTCTAGTCCCGGGTTGGGTGGTACCTTAAGGGAGTTTGTTTTATGATGATGACAAATATAACTTATAGATACTCTTTTGAAGATATTATATATTAAAAGATAAAAAGAAAATTGTCCAAAAAAATGAAGGAATCCAACTTGCAGAGGGACATCTCGTCCCCGGGGGGCCAGAGGCGAGAACGGTCTTGGGCAGCCTGCAAAAGCTGTGGGTTGGGGGCAGCCGCAGTGGATCCGGGAAGAGGGGACCCAGGGGCATCCCAGCTTCTCTCACCCTGTGCTCAGCATCCTCCCCTTCATCCTGAGCAGTGGACAGCAGAAGGGATGTGGCTGGGCAGGGGAAAGGTCTGTCTGTCCGTCCGTCCGTCTGTCCATCTGTCTGTCCATCCTCCCAGGGCAGGGGTACCCTCCCACTCACCCTCTGCCTCCTTCCTCCCCTTGTCTCCTTCCAGGCCTGTCAGCTTCCCAGAAACCCCTTACACAGTATCACCAGCAGGGGCCGACAGAGTCCCTCCCTACCGACAGCCTTCTGGGAGCTTCTCCACCCCCGGCTCGGCCACCTACGTGAGATACAAGCCATCCCCAGAAAGGTCAGCCTCTCTCCATTCTTTTCATGTTAAGGGATCTGATGAAAACTGTGGCTCCTTCTTCCCCAGGAAATGCACACCCCCACAATTCTATTTGCCATTTTATGGTGTTTCTGGACCCCTGAAGGTCCTCAGAGGACCCAGCCCCATGGGGTGGTTATGTCTCATGTTTTGGAGCGAAACTGGGCCGGGCTGGGCAGGACCCATCGTTGGCTTTCCTTGCAGCAGAATTGTGGTTGCTGTTCTCTTGACACCTGTCGAGGAAGAGCATCCACCATCCAGCACGGCCACGCATCTAACTCTCTCCAGCCCTAAGTCCCTAGGACCCGGCTGCCAGCATTACCCAGTTTTCGAGATCTTTCAGGCTTCAGTTCTGCCCGCTTGTGTCCATCTGCAACCTGGCAGCCTGAGAGATCTCCCCAAACCCTCCATGACTCCCCAGTGTCCTCAGGATAAACTTGGCATTCAAGGCCCTTCAGGTTCTGGCTCCGGCTGAGCCTATTCCCCAGCTGCCTTCAGCCCTCGTGCCCTCTGTTCTTCCTCCGCCCCCAGGTCTCTGGGGCAGCCACATCAATCCCAGTCCTTGGGCCTGAGCCGTGGGCCTCATCCTGTGAATGTCCCCTTCCTCCTTCTCCCTGCAGTGGTCCTCCTCCTGAGCATCTCTGTCACCCATCCCACCTCCTTTCCCTGCTTTCTTGCCCAGGCCACCACAGTGGGCTTCCAGCCTTCATCTCACCTCCTCTGGTCAACCCTCCACTTAACAGCCAGAGGGATCTTTCTGTGTCTTTTTTTTTTTTTTTTTTTTTTTTTTTGAGACCGCTCTGTTGCTCAGTCTAGAGTGCAGTGGCATGATCTTGGCTGACTGCAACCTCTGCCTCCCAGGTTCAAGTGATTCTCCTGCCTCAGCCCCCTGAGTAGCTGGGACTACAGGCTCCCGACACCACACCCAGCTAATTTTTGTATTTTTATAGAGACAGAGTTTCACCATGTTGGCCAGACTGGTCTCAAACTCCTGACCTCAAGTGATCCGCCCGCCTCAGCTTCGCAAAGTGCTGGGATTACAAGTGTGAGCCCCCGCGCCCGGCCAGATCCTTCTATATCTGAACATGCCTGTCCCCTGCTCCAAACCCTCTCACCACTCCCAGAGCCCTCCGGACACAGCTTTGGCCCCTCCCTGTGGCCACCAAGGCACCTGGCACCCTGCGAGTCTTGTGCAGTGCCACACGTCAGCCACACCAGCCACTCCCAGCTTCCTAGGGGGACTGTCTGCATTTCAGAGCCTTGATGGTATTCCTTCCTTGGCCTGAATGTGCTTCACACTCCTCACCCACACTCCCCCTGTCCTACCAACTCGAGCTTCTGTGTCCCTCTCCAGAACGCTTCTCTGGAGCTCCCTCTTGAGGCAAGGCGCTGCCCCCCAATTCCCTGTGTATTTCCTGACCATGGCCTTGAGCACTCTCCATCTTTATTAGCCAGCTAAGAGTGTGCGTGCTTGCGTACGTGCATGTGTATGCACCTGTAAGAGAGCGAGAAAGAGAGCGTAAGCGTGCTGTTCAAGACCTCCCATCACATAGTACAGAGTTTGACACATGGCTGATCTTTGGTATATATTGGATGAAAGGATAGAGTGAGCAGGTTTGTTAAAAATGAAACCACCTACCTTAAGACAAGGAATCAGGCCACCAAACCAGTAGTTCTCAGTCTTTAGCAGGCATTGGAATCATCCAGAGGAGGACTTGTTAAAATACAGATTACTGGGCCTGAGCCCCGAATTTCTGACCTGGTAGGTTCGGGGTGCTGCACCAGGGACCATTCTCTGAGAGTCACCACACTCATCCGTTGTTAGATTCTAAGCCTCTTGTTCAACTGGGGAGACATACCCACTGTTTCTTCTTCTAGTGGCCACCGTTCAGCTTTCATTCAGCAAAGGTCTCAAGAGTTTTCTCGCATGCCAGGAGGAGTATCTGAGATACTCAGTTACGAGAGGGTTCTGTAGTCAGCCCTTGCTGATCGTGATGGAGAGGATGGTAAAAACCACGTGCACTCTGATGAGCACTCTAATAGAGGAAGAGGGAACATAGCCCAGCCCTGGAGGTCTAGGCTGGCTGCCTGGAGGAGGTGACATCTGAACAAAATTTTGAGGGACCAGTAGGAGTTTGCCACAGAGAGGAGAGAAAAAGTCATTCCAAACAGAGCAAAGGCCACAGACATGAACAAGCAAGATTAACATGGGAGAATCAGAGAGGAATCTGGTATGTGTGGGACACGGGGTGTGGGGGCACCCAAGCGACAGCAGGGGCTGAGGTTGGTAATGGCAGTTAGTGCAACTTGCCAGTAACACAGGTGCTGGCAGTGGTGTTACCAAAAGCTCTTGGGAACTGTTTTGTTTTTGTTTTTGTTTTTCCCCTAAAATCTTGGTATCTCCCTTTATATTTTCTGTTAACTTTTTATTTTGTAATAATTACTGAGTCACAGGAAATTGCCAAAAAAAGACATACAAGTGGCCGGGCACAGTGGCTCATGCCTGTAATCCCTGCACTTTGGGAGGCCAAGGCGGGTGGATCATCTGAGGTCAGGAGTTCGAGACCAGCCTGGCCAACATGATGAAACCCCATGTCTACTAAAAATACAAAAAAATTAGCTGGGTGTGGTGGCACGCGCCTGTAATCCCAGCTACTCAGGAAACTGAGGTGAGAGAATCGCTTGAACCAGCTAGGTGGAGGTTGCAGTGAGCCAAGATTGTGCCACTGCACTCTAGCCTGGGCAACAAGAGCAAAAACTCCATCTCAAAAAAAAAAAACATACAGGGAGAAAGTCTTGTGAGCCTGAACCCTTCACGCAGCCTCCCCTATTGTTAACATCTTGTATGGTTATAACGCAATATCAAAGCAGGAGGTTGACATGGGTACAGGCCTGCAGCTTATTCGGAATTCACCAGTTATGCATGCACTCATTTGTGTGTGTGTGTGTGTCTATAGCTCTGTGCAATTTTATCACATGTGAAGTCTTGTGTAACCATCACAGGGTGCCTCATGCTATCCTTTTACAGCCATACCCATCTCCTCCCCCTATGCCTAACCCCTGGCATTCACCATTCATCTGTTCTGAGGCTCTTTTTTTTTTTTTTTTTTTTTGGACACACAGTCTCACTCTGTCAGCCAGGCTGGAGTGCAATGGCACGATCATAGCTCACTGAAGCCTCACTCTCCTGGGTACAAGCAGTCCTCCCATCTCAGCCTTGCAAGTAGCTAGGACTGCAGGCATGCACCACCACACCCAGCCAATTTTTCTTTTCTTTCATAGAGACAAGGTCTCACTGTGTTGCTGAGACTGGTCTTGAAGTCCTTGCCTCAAGCCATCCTCCCAGCTGGACGTCCCAAAGTGCTACAGGCGTGAGCCACCGCACCCAGCCTGTCTTCTTTAATTGTTGTTATTTCATGATGAATGTTAGATAAAAGAAATTGGATGCACATATGCTTCAGAGGTTGTCTTTTTCACTCAGCAGAATATCCTTAAGGTTCATCCACGTTATCGCGAGTCTCTGGTTCATTCATTATGCTGTTTATTCCGTGGTCTGGATATACCACAAATTAACCACTCACCCTATACCACAGTTTAACCACTCACCCATCAAAAGACATTTGGGGGAGTGCATATTCAGGGCACTTTGAATCTATGCTCCTGGGTTGAAATGAAGTTTTTTTAAATATTAAAAATATATTTTTTAAAAAATTTAAAAAGAAAGACATTTGGGTAGTTTCCGAGTTTTGGCTATTATAAATATTCATGTGGTGAACATGTACATTCAGGCATACAGGTTTCTGCATGCAAATAAGTTTTCATTTCTCTGGGATAAATGCCCAGGAGTACAATTGCTTACCGTATGGTAAGTCCATTTTTAGTTTGAAAAGGAACTGCCAAACTGTTTTCCAGAGTGTCTGTATCATTTTACATTCCCACCAGCAGAGCGTGAGTGATCCGGGTCTCCACATCCTCACATTTGGCGTTGTCACTGTTTCTCATTTTAGCTATTTTGATAGGTGTGCAGTGATATCTCACTGTGATTTTAATTTGCATGTTCCTAATGGCTAAGGATGTTGAACACCTTTTCACGCCTTACTTGCCAATCCTGTATCCTCTTCAGTGAAGTGCCTGTGCGTGTCTTTTGTGCGTCTTCTAATTGGATGCAATGGTGTTCAGTGTCTGAGAGTTCTTTGGACGTTCTAAATACAAGTCCTTCGTCAGATATGCGATTTGCAAATGTTTCCTCCCAGCCTTTAGTTTGTCTTTTTTACAGGGTCTTTCACAGAACAAAAGTTTTTTTTGTTTGTTTTTTTTTTTTGAGACGGAGTCTCGCTGTGTCTCCCAGGCTGGAGTGCAGTGGTGTGATCTCGGCTCACTGCAAGCTCCGCCTCCCGGGTTCACGCCATTCTCCCGCCTCAGCCTCCCAAGTAGCTGAGACTACAGGCGCCCGCCACCACGCCCAGCTAGTTTTTTTTTTTTTTTTTTTTTTTTTGTATTTTTAGTAGAGACGGGGTTTCACCATGTTAGCCAGGATAGTCTCGATCTCCTGACCTCGTGATCCACCCACCTCGGCCTCCCAAAGTGCTGGGATTACAGGCTTGAGCCACCGCGCCCGGCCTAGTTATTTATTTTTTGAGACGAAGTCTTGCTCTGTTGCCCAGGCTGGAGTGCAGTGGTGCCATCTCGTCTCACTGCAACTTCTGCCTCCCAGGTTCAAGCGATTCTCATGCCTCAACCTCCCATGAAGCTGGGATTACAGGTACGCACAACCCTTCCAGCTAGTTTTTGTATTTTTAGTAGAGACAGGGTTTCGCCATGTTGGCCAGGCTGGTCTCAAACTCCTGGGCTAAAGTGATCCTCCTGCCTTGGCCTCCCAAAGTGCTGGGATTACAGGCATGAGCCACCACACCCGGCGTAAGTTTTTTTATTTTGATAAGGCTCAAATTATCTTTTTTTTTTTTTTTTTTAAATTTTATGGATCAGGTTTTTGGTGTTGTCTAAGAATTCTGCTCAGTGCTAGGTCCTAAAGATTTTCTCATGTTTTTTTCTGGAAGTTTTACTGCTTTACATTTAAGTCCATGATCCATTTTGAGTTTGTTTTTATTTTTGTATAAGGTGAGAGGTTTAGGTTGAGGTTCCTTGATTGCCTATGGTTGTCTGATTTACTCCAGCGCTATTTATTGAAAAGGTTATCCCCACTCCACTGTACTGCTTTTGTTCCTTAAGGCAAAAAGTGCTTTTGTTCCTTAAGGCAAAAATGGGGGAGTGCAGAATTAATTGGATATCCTTGTGTGGATCTGTTTCTGAGTTCCATTGATCTCTATTCATGATCTCAGCGACTCCTCCCAGCAACTCCTTGAGGTGGGTAGTTTAATTACCCTCATTTTACGGAGGGAAAACTATAGCTCAGTGAGGTGAATTCACTTGGCTAAGGTCACTCTGCCAGGATGTAACAGAGCCAAGATGAGAACCCAGGACTATGGTTCCAGAGGGCTGACCCTGACAGCACTTTGGGAGGCTGAGGTGGGAGGATTGCTTGGGCCCAGGCTGTCAAGGCTTCAGTGAGCCAGGTGTGCAACATTGCACTCCAGCCTGGGTGACAGACTGAGATTCTGTCCCAAAATAATTAATTAATTAAGAGGGAAGGGGCTGGGCTCCGTGGCTCAAGCCTGTAATCCTAGCACTTTGGGAGGCCGAGGTGGGTGGATCACGAGGTCAAGAGTTTGAGACCAGCCTGGCCAAGATGGTGAAACCCCGTCTGTACTAAAAATACAAAAGTTAGCCTGGGCGTGGTGGCAGGTGCCTGTAGTCCCAGCTACTCAGGAGGCTGAGGCAGGAGAATCACTTGAACCCGGGAGGCGGAGGTTGCAGTGAGCTGAGATCATGCCACTGCACTCTAGCCTGGGTGACAGAACAAGACTCTGTCTCAAAAAAAAAAAAAAAAAAAAAGGAAGGAAGGAACTGGATCACTTGCCCACCCCTCAACCCCTGGCAAGGTTACATTGCACCCCTGTGGCTGTGTTAACTGTCAGGATTTACTCAAGTCACGTTGACAGAGGGCTGGCTGCCAGAGTGGAATCTGGGCAAGCAGGAACAGAGAAGGTGATGACTGCTGGGGTGGCAGCCAACAAGGCTACATCATCTGACCATCATTTTGCCCAGGCATCCTGTCATTTACCTGTCTATTGTTCCATCTGCCCTGTGAGGCTCCTGCCCACAGTCCTGTCTATCTTGGTGCTTTCCTCTATGGCCAAAAGGGAAGCTCAAGCCGGCATCCCATAGCCCAACCCTGCTCCCCGTAAGGTGCCTCCCCAGAGTTAGTACCTCCAGCTTCTGCGTGGAGACACCTGAAACCACAGCTAGTCAGCTCCTCCCAAAACCCCAAACCTTTTATCTATAAAGTGAGTTATCTTCCAGGAAGAGATAATTACTTTAAAATTACTCAGATGAGGTTAAAGACAACAATTTTATCTTCTGTACTGCCAGAGATGTTTCCCCAGAGCTGTATGTGATGAGATGCTGGGATGTCCCGATTTCCAATCAGTTTGACCAAAATTGGACAGTGATAGACATGGTCCCAAATGGGATATGTTCAGCATCCCAATGAATGGCCAACACAGGTCAGTTTGCATTGGGATGATAAAAAGTCTTGTTAGTTGGGTGGGGCACAGTGGCTCACACCTATAATCCCAGCACTTTGGGAGGCCGAGGTGGGCAGTTGCAGGCAGATCACTTGAGGAGTTTGAGACCAGCCTGGCCAATATGGTGAAACCCCATCTCTACTAAAAATACAAAAAACAGCTTGGCATCTTGGCGCGTGCCTGTCTTCCCTTGGGAGGCTGAGGCAAGAGAATATCGCTTGAACCCTGGAAGCAGAAGTTCGCGTCACTGCTGCCCTCCAACCTAAGCAAAAGGGCAAGACTCCGTCTCAAAAAACCAAAAGTCTTGTTAGCAAGAGAAGTACATGGTTGGATAAAGTACAGGTTGTCTGATTGGGGAGAGGAGCTGAGAGATGAAACAAGGTCAAATATGCCTGACGAAAGAGGAGGGTCTATCGATTAGGTTTAGCTGCATAGTATACAAAATAGTGGTTCTGACAAGATTGTTTCTTTCCCCACATTAACGGGAAACCAGGCCCCTCCTCCTTGATGTATCGCTGTCCTTGGCCTTTTGCCTCCTGGTTCAAGGTGGCTGTTCAAGCTGTAGCCTTGAGGAGGTGGTGAGGCAAAGGCACCCGCAGCACACTGGTGAGGAGGCTTCGAGGCTGGAAGTCACGTGTGGTGCCTCCACCTTTATCTCATTGGCCAGAGCTGCAAGGGATCCTGGGACATGTAGTCTGGTGATCCAGTCTCATTGCTGCCCCAGATACAGTTGGGATTCTGTTACCAAGGAGGAAGGAGAGGCTAGTCATGGGGAGCAGCCTGCAGCGTCTGCCACTCAGACTTTCCGCTCTCCCCGGGCTCATCCTAGCCATTTTTCCTGAGTGCCGAGGATTTCACAGTGACTTTTTGGGAAAACTGAGTAAGTGCATCAACACTCCGATCTCCAGCAAGGATGGAGCCACATTTTACCAGGCAGCTAGCCAGGTGTGAAGTCAGCTAGTAAGGTGAAGATTGCTTATAGTCAAAGTTGCTTTTGTAAAACCCCTTTGATTGCTGGAAGCTGGGCCCTCAGACTTTGAGAAAAGTAAGAATTCACGTTTTGTACATCCTGTGTTTGGGCTCTGTCTTCCTCTCCTGGAAGTGTCAGAGGTCAAGGTCTGGTTGAGGGCAAGGAGGATGGTGTGTTTTTTCCTGGCAAGTGAGTAGAGTTGAGTTTTCAGAGAGTGCAGTGCTCCTTGAAACACCCCTCTACTGTGCTCAGGGTGTTGAAGCCAGGGGGTTAGAGCAGGGTCTCTGTAGAGACAGTCCTGGCTTTGAGCTGGCAGGGTGACCCTGAATAAGTCAATTACTTTCTCTTTGGCATCTTGGGGGATCCCAGTTTATGACCTCACCTCCCCCTGCCAGATCCTCCCAAGTTGAAAGTACAGGTGCCAGGAGCCAACCAGGGAATTGCAATATCAATACTTTTTTTTGTTGGTTTTTTTTTTTTTTTTTGAAATGGACTCTCACTCTGTCGTCCAGGCTGGAGCACAGTGGCACAATCTTGGCTCATTGCAACCTGCAACCTCTGCCTCCCGGGTTCAAGTGATTCTCCTGCCTCAGCCTCCCAAGTAGCTGGGACATCACAGGCACACACCACCACACCTGGCTAATTTTTGTATTTTTAGTAGAGACGGGGTTTTGCCATATTGGCCAGGCTGGTCTCAAACTCCTGAGCTCTAGTGATCCACCTGCCTTGGCCTCCCAAAGTGCTGGGATTACAGGCGTGAGCCACCACGCCTGGCTAATATCAACATTACTAATCGAGGCTCAGTAACTCCCCCAGAGCACAGGGCCTGTGTCAGTGAGGTACTTCTGGCTGAAGCAACCAAACTTTGGCTCAAACATTGTAGGAATTTGTTATCTCACAGAAAAGGAAGTTAAGGAGCAGGGCAGGTTCCAGGGAGGGTGAACCCAGCTTCTTGACCACATTATCAAGGGCCAGATTCCTTCTGCCTCATCTCTTCCACCATCAGAGTGGGCCTCACCTGCAGGCTGGTAGCAGGACGGCAGCCGCAGCTTGTGATGTTAAGTCTGGACCCAGCAGCATCTGGAGGGCAAAGAGAGGCCATCTTTTCTTGTCATCCCTCTTAGGAGCAAGGAGATTTCCCAGAAGCCTCTGGGCAGACTTACCCCGTTTCAGTCAGACGGTGCTGGGTAACAGACACCTGAAAGTCTCTGTGGCTTAAATCAGCAAAGTTTATTTCTCGGCCCCTCCTCAGTTCCACTGCTGGTTGGCAGGGACCTCTCAGGACCCAGGCTCCCCAGGCAGCCAGCAACTCCCAGTCACTTCCCTGACAGCTCAGCTACGAGCACTGGTCACATAACTCCATTCAGCCAGTCTCAAGGGACCCGGAAGTGTGTCCCGCCACCTGCTTGGAAGTGGAGAACTGGAAATGTTTTGTGGGCGTCTTAATAACTCTGACCTCCCTTCATGTCTCATCAGTCAAAATTGTGTCACAGGCCTGTCTCTGAACCAACCTGAGGCAGGGAGAAGACTTTCTACCACAACCGACTGTGATCCAGGGAGGACTGGACATTAGGAAGTGTCTACAAGATTCACCCCATGGTTGTAGACAGGGCCGCTGGGGCTGGGCGTGATGGTTCACACCTGTAGTCCCAGCGCTTTGGGAAGCTGAAGTAGGCAGATAGCTTGGGCCCAGGAGTTCGAGACCAGCCTGGGCAACATAGTGAAACCCATCTCTACAAAAAATACTAAAAATTAGCCAGGCATGGTAACATGCACCTATAGTACCAGCTACTCAGGAGGCTGAGTTGGGAGCATCGCTTGAGCTGGGAGGCAGAGGTTGCAGTGAGCTGAGATTATGCCACTGCACTCCAGCCTGGTTGACAGAGCGAGACCCCATTTCAAAAAAAAAAAAAGAATGCCACTGGGACATGAGGGCACAGTGAGAGCCTTCTACCACCACCTCCCTTAAATCCTAGCCTTGCCTGTGAGTGTGTGAAGCCGGCCTCCAGGAGGACCTCTGTCTAGGGGATAACTTTATTCCATCCACTCCCCAACCCTATGAGGTAGAAAATGTTACCTCGTGAACTGACCATGGTAGAACAGGCAGAGTTCTAGCCCATCAGCCAGGTGTCCCAACTTACCATGTGTCAGGAGTCAGCCCATGGCTAAACACTGGGCATGACGGGGCATCCTTCAGTCCTGAGAAGGGCTTACTGTTATTGCCTCTTGACAGCTAAGGAAACTGAGGCTCGGGGCTAGGAAGTGGCTGCATCTGTCTAAGCAAGAGGCCATGGTGAGGTCTGAAGCCCCAATTGCCCAACTCAGGGCCTGCTGCACCCATGAGTGCTTCCCTAGCCTGCTGTCTCCATCAGAAAGCAAGGCAGCCCGAGATAAGCCTGGGGCTGTAGCTGCTGGGGACGTTCACCCCATGTCACAGCCAGAAAACAGGACCCCTGAGAGGAGCCCAGGGGTAGGGCTGTCGTCCCAAGCGGCCTCTGCCCCCTCCTTCCCCGAGGAACCCGCCTTGCCCCACCACCACCAGCTCCCTGGCAGGCTTCCCAGGCGAGACTCTCATCCTGGACCCGCAGCTAATAGCACGTTTCCAGGCTTACTCATCCAGCCTTGCTAACAGGTTTCTCTCTGTCATCCACGGCAGAGCCTCCCATGTGTCTAAAACCCCACTGGCAAGCAAGGCTGAGGCTCAGGTGGTTTTCGACACAGGCTGGTCTTTCACCCTGGGCACGTCTCCTCTCGTCCCCTGCAGGTACACGGCTGCCCCACACCCCCTGCTATCTCTTGATCCCCACTTCAGCCACGATGGGACGTCCAGCGGCGACTCCTCTTCCGGCGGCCTGACAAGCCAGGAGAGCACCATGGAACGCCAGAAGCCAGGTAGGGCCCCCACCAGCTACTGTGCCCACCCGCCCACCTCACTCCACAGGACCTCTTACTTAGAGCTTGACAGGCGACACTCCCCCTCCTGTCAGTGACAGATAAAACACGAAAGAAAGCTGTAAGCGCCACGTGTAAGACTAGAGAGGGCACCCAGGAGAGCAGCGGAACCAGGGAGCGAGATCCTTATCCGTCCAGATGAGGCATCGGCAGGTTTCGTCTGCTCCCGCTGATAAGGCTGGAGCCAGCGTGCAGCTGTGTGACACAGAGCTGGGAGCCACCAGGGAAGGTAGCTGAAAAAGATTAAGCATGATGCTCTCAGGAGCAGGACTGACTGCGTCCTGTGGCTTTTCATTACATAAACCCTCCTATGTTGTTTTCAACTTTTATGGACATACAGCACATGTTAAGAACCCACATGGCTGGGCGCAGGGGCTCACGCCTATAATCCCAGCGCTTTAGGAGGCCGAGGTGGGAGGATCATCTGAGGTCAGCAGTTCGAGACCAGCCTGGCCAACATGGTGAAACCCTATCTCTACTGAAAATACAAAAACTACCCGGGCATGGTGGCACGTGCCTGTAGTCCCAGCTACTCGGGAGGCTGAGGCAGGAGAATCGCTTGAACCTGGAAGGCGGAGGTTGCAGTGAGCCGAGATCATGCCACTGCACTCCAGCCTGGGTGACAAAGCAAGACTTTCTCATAAAAAAGAGGCCAGGCCAAGGCAGGTGGATCATTTGAGGTCAGGAGTTCGAGGCCAGCCTGACCAACATGGTGAAACCCTGTCTCTACTAAAAATACAAAAATTAGCCAGGTGTGGTGGTACATGCCTGTAATCCCAGCTACTGGGGAGGCTGAGGCAGGAGAATTGCTTGAACCTAGGAGATAGAGGTTGCATTGAGCCGAGATTGATGCACTCCAGCCCGAGCGACAGAGCAAGACTCTGTCTCAAAAAAAGAAAAGAAAAGAGCCCACATGATGAGTGCATAGCCTGATAATCTATCACAGAGTGGACACACCCAGGCGGGAAACAGAACATGGCTAGCCTCCCCAAACGCCCATTCCCCTCCCAGTTAGTATCCCCAAAGGAACCCTGTCCTACTTCTCATAGCCTGAGCTTTGCCTGGTTTTGAATTTCATGGAATACAGAATCACACTGTGTCTATTTTGTGTATGTGTGTCTGGTTTCTGTCACTCAGTGTTACACTGGTGACAGCCAGCCCTGTGAATGCACAGTGTATCGCAGTATCTGAGCGGTATCCCCGGTTGTCTGAATGAGGCACAATGTATTGCCACATCCTGGTGTTGATAGACATTTGGGTTGTTTACAGTTGGGACTGCCTAGAGCAGTGTTGCTGGGAACATTCTTGTGCCTGTCTTTTGATGAACATATGCTCACATTTCTGTAGGGTATACACCTGGGAGTGAAATTTCTAGGTCATATGTTTAACTTTTTTATTTTATTTTATTTTATTATTATTTATTTTTTTGAGACAGAGTCTCACTCTGTTGCCCAAGCTGGAGTGCGGTGGCGCAATCTCAGCTCACTGCAACCTCCGCCTCCCAGGCTCAAGCGATTCTCCTGCCTCAGCCTCCTGAGTAGCTGAAACCACAGGCATGCGCCACCACTCCCATCTAATTTTGTATTTTTAATAGAGACAGGGTTTCAACATGTTACCCAGGCTGGTCTTGAACTCCTGACCTCAAGTGATCCACCCACCTCAGCCTCCCAAAGTGCTGAGATTACAGGTGTGAGCCACCGCACAGGGCCAGTATGTTTAACTTTATAAGAACGTGCCAAACTGTTTCCCAAAATGACAAAGCATCTTATACTCTGTCCAGCAACATGTGAGAGTTCTAGTTGCTCTATGCCCTCACCAGCCTCTGTGTTTCATTTATTCCAATGGGCAGGTGGTGCCATCACATTGTGGTTTTATTTATTATTTTTTAAAAACATTTTTTGTAGAGACAAGGTCTTGCCAAGTTGCCCAGGCTGGTCTCGAACTCCTGGGCTCAAGTGATCCTCCTACCTCGGCCTCCCAAAGTGGTGCTGGGATTACAGGCACGAGCCACCGCACCTGGCTGACATTGTGTTTGTAATTTGCGTTTTTCTGAAGACTGCTGAAATTGAGCATCTTCTCAATGTTTCTTCCCCATTATTAATCAAGTTGTGAACTACTCAGATGAATATTTTAAACATAATTCCATAGAACAAACCTGTAGCCCCTTTGAAGTCTGAGAACTAGCAGTTGAATGGGCAAGATGGATTCAGAAGGAAGCAAACAAATAAGCAATGTTAGAAAGCGGTGACGTCAGAGTGGGAGGGGTGGAGATGTCCTCTTAGGGAGTGTTTGAGAATTTCCAGGCAGCTGGCAGAGCTGACCCCATCAGCACACCAGCTCTCCCAGCTGCTGCGGGGTATGGAAGAGGCTGCATGCCCCAAGATTTGTGGCCTGGAGAATTCCTTAGTGTCTCAGCCCATGGTTCTCTTAAACCAGAGACAATGTCACACCTATAATCCCAGCACTTTGGAAGGCCGAGGGGGGCGCGGATCACCTGAGGTCGGGAGTTTGAGACCAGCCTGGCCAACTTGGTGAAACCCCGTCTCTACTAAAAATACAAAAATTAGCCAGGTGTGATGGTGCATGCCTGTAATCCCAGCTACTCGGGAGGCTTAGGCAGGAGAATCACTTGAACCAGGGAGGCAGAGGTTGCAGTGAGCTGAGATCGTGCCATTGCACTCCAGCCTGGGTAACGAGAGAGAAACTCTGTCTCAAAAAAAAAAAAAAAAAAAAACAAACCAGAGACAGCGGTTGGGCTTCAGGGAAGCAGGTAGAACTGCTGGGGCCTCAGCCTCTTTGCTGCCTCCAGGGCGTGCGTGGTTTGCTCCTGTCCTCAGCACACTTAATCATGCCTGTCACTGCCCCTAATTCTGTCATCTTTGCTCCAAGACAGATAGATTTGGATCCCTTTTTTCCTTTTTCCTCACCAAGTTCAGAAAAAGAGAAAAGTGTTGCTTGGCTATTTTATTACACACCAAAGTACAAAATGGGGAGGAAATGTCTCCCGCATACACCATGGGCCCCAGATAAGAAACTCACTGTTGCCCTTCCCTTCCCTCTTCCGTCTCCTGGAGCTTGGCTCCCCACTCACTTCCTTGACCTTGTTATAGTTGACTCCTAAAGTTGCTGCTGCCACACACACACGCCCACACAGATCAGGGAAATCTGTTTAGAAATCATCGTGAGGCCGGGCGCGATGGCTCACGCCTATAATCCCAGCACTTTAGGAGGCAGAGGCAGCTGGATCACTTGAGGTCAGGAGTTCAAGACCAGCCTGACCAACATAATGAAACCCCACCTCTACCAAAAATACAAAAATTAGCTGGCATGCACCTGTAATCCCAGCTACTCAGGAGGCTGAGGCAGGAGAATCGCCTGAACCCAGGAGATAGAGGTTGCAGTGAGCTGAGACCGCGCATTGCATTCCTCGGAGACAGACTAGGACTCCGTCTAAAAAATAAAAAAAGAAATCATTGTGAGGTCTAGAATGTATTCAAGACCCAGAAAAAAGGTCGGGCACAATGGCTCACACCTATAATCCTAGCACTTTGGGAAGCTGAGGTAGGAGGATTGCTTGAGGCTAGAAGTTCGAAACCAGCCTGGGCAACCTAGTGGGACTCTGCCTCTACAAAAAAAAAAAATAGCTAGGTGTGGCAGTGCGCACCTATGGTCCCAGCTGCTCAAGAGACTGAGGGTTAAGGATGGCTGCAGCTTGAGGCTGCAGTGAGCTGTGATCCACTACACTGTAGCCTGGGCGACAGAGCAACACCGTCTCAAAAAAAAAAAAGGTAGTTCACTACAGATGGCAAGGATCAGGCTTCGCAGCAAATGTGGGGGTTTGCCCAGCCCCGATGGAGCGAGCCATCCTAATAACAGCCGCACGGTTTTGTGGACTGTGCGGTGTGCAGCGCTGCACATGCGTTCGTGTTTAGTCATCTCAGGAACGCGCCAGAGTAGGCACTGCGACTGCCCCTGGTCAGAGAGGAGGACGATGAGGCACAGAAAGGTTGTCACTTGTCCCAGGTCACTAAGCGGGATATGAACGGATCCCTGTTGGGTCCCAGGACCCCCCCGTAAGCTCCACCCACAACCCCTTACCCACAGAGCGTGAGCGTTTCCCAGGCCTCAGAGCACCCAGGTTGGGAAGGTGCCTCCAGGGTCACTGGCTGCCCTGAGACTGTGCCTGGCCCAGGGTTTTAGCATATCTCTCACGCTGTCCCCTGCCCAGCATGTCGAGGTTGCGGTAGGAAGGCCAGCAGGTCACTGAGGGCTGATCCAGAGAACCAGGATCAGGGCCTGCTGAGGGCAGAGCTGGGGCAGGAGAATGCAGGGGCAGCCAGGATGGCGAGGAAGCTGGCCTTCCACCTGTGCATGCATTCAACTGATGATGCCACCAGGCTGGGCGCCAGGGATACCGGGTGAGCCCGGCAGGCATGTTTTCTGTCTTCTTGGAGCTGACAGTCTGGTGGGAGAATTGGATAATAACAGGGACACGATGATGATGAAACATCAACAGTAATGCTGAGTGTAATGTGGAAACTAGGCCAGGCGTGGTGGCTCATGCCTGTAATCCCAGCACTTTGGGAGGCCAAGGCGGGAGGATCACTTGAGGTCCGGAGTTCGAGAGCAGCCTGGCCAACATGGTGAAACCCCGTCTCTACTAAAAATACAAAAATTCGCTGGATGGGGTGGCAGGTGCCTGTAATCCCAGCTACTCGGGAGGCTGAGGCAGGAGAATCACTTGAACCCGGGAGGCGGAGGTTGCAGTGAGCCGAGATTGTGCTGCTGCACTCCAGCCTGGGCAACAGAGCAAGTCTCTGTCTCAAACAAACAAACAAAAAAGTGGAAACTGTCATAGCCTGCAGAAAGACATTGACAGGGTTTGGG
This sequence comes from Macaca fascicularis, assembly GCF_037993035.2. Classification (NCBI taxonomy): domain Eukaryota; kingdom Metazoa; phylum Chordata; class Mammalia; order Primates; family Cercopithecidae; genus Macaca; species Macaca fascicularis. The sequence continues at coordinate 45,210,740 of NC_088393.1, forward strand.
GGTCATCTCTGAGCAAATCACATTTCAGGTGAGGCTGGAACAATGCGAAGAAGTCAGTGGGAATGAGAACATTCCAGGGAAAGTGAACAGCTAGTCGGAGACCCTGAGGTGGTGGCGACGAGGCCCATGTGTCAGGGAGGGAACAGGGGCAGAGTATGTGGAGCCTCGTGGGCCACAGGGAGGCCATTGTCCTGTACTGAGAGTGGAACAGGAGCCGCAGGTCTCAGTCTTCTGTGCAGAGGAGGGGCAGGATCTGACTCGGGTGTTCCCAGGGCCCCCCTGGCTACAGATTACTGTCAGGTGGGGTGAGAGCAGGACCAGGTGGGGACAGAGGAAGGGGGGGAGATACACGGTTCTGGATATAGTATTTTAAAGGCAGCGTTAACCAAATTTCCTGATGATGCCTAGTTGTGGGCATGAGAGAAGTCAAGGATGCCACAGGGGTTTTGGCCACAGCAGCTGAAAGGAGAAGCCATGAACTGAGCAGGAAAACCGTGGGAGACGCAGGTTTGGGGGAAGGTACAGCCCTTGACCTTGGCCTTAGCCATGTTCGGTGAGAGTGCCCGACAGATACCCAAGTGGAGATGCTGCAGGGCATCTGAGTTCGAGTCTCAAGTCAGGGGCAGAGGTCAGCCCAGAGGCAGAGCGCTGGAGTTGTCTGTGGTTTTTGAGGCCGATGTGACTGCCATGGGCTCTGCTCTGTATAAATGTGGTTTCCCAGCGTGACTGCCTGCCTCCCAGGGAACCAGCACCTTCTGGTCATATAAAGATGTCCCAAAGAGGTAAACCATCAACGGAGGCAGGGCAGGTGGACAAAGAGGCCAGCCTCCCCACTTTCTCGCATCCATGGTTCCCCAGTGAAAGCCACACAGGCAGTGACACCCTCAACTGAGACTAGATGACGTCCAGCCAGGTCATTCTCTGCAGTGGCCCTGAGTGCTCTGCCCGGTCACCCAGGCCACCTTCCCCAGCAGGAACCTGGGCCCTAGAGTACCCTGGGCTTGCACCGGAGGTGGCAGTGTTGTGGTTGTGGGCTCAGGGGTCCCACAGGGCCTGGTGGACAGTTCTGAGTTGGGCATGTGCTTGGTGTGCGGCCTCAGCAGTGACCTCCTCCCCGTCAGCCTCAGGTCCCACTCCTGTAGTGGACATCCTAGGTGTCTCTCCTTCCAGGGCAGTTTGGGGGGTGTCCAGTGAGATAATGCCGGCCAAGTCCACGGCCCATCATTAGAACAAGGCCTCCTCCTACTGGGCACTCACTCTCTACCACTGCCAGCATTGCTGTTGTTGGTGAAACCCAGGAAGGAGGCAGGGCTTGACAGCACGGGCGCTAAACCAGGCCAGCCTGAGCCCCACGTCCTGCCTGGCCCTTTCCTACTGTGTGACCTTGGACCAGCTGCTTAACGTCCCCGAGGCTTGTTCCACATCTATTGGAGATGCTCCTGATACACACTTCACAGTGGTACTGGGAGGATACATCAGGGTGATATGTGCAGAATGCTTGCGATAGCACCTGACACAGAACACGCACTTAATGGGAATTATCATTATGTTAATGATCTTGAATACCGTAGTGATCAAAAGTCAGCTTTGGGGTTAAACCACCAGCGTTCAGCTTCTCAGTTAGTGCATTTGTAATTTCCGTAGATAATATCTAAATGCCCTCCACTGGGGGTGGTCTATATATATATATATATTTTTTTTTTTTTTTTTTTTTTTTTTGAGGCAGAGTCTTGCTCTGTTGCCCAAGCTGGAGTGCAGTGGCACAATCTCGGCTCATTGCAACCTCCACCTCCCAGATTCAAGTGATTCTCCTGCCTCAGCCTCCCAAGTAGCTGGGACTACAGGCATGTGCCATCACACCCAGCTAATTTTTTTATATTTTTAGGAGAGACAGGGTTTCACCATGTTGGTCAGGCTGGTCCTGAACTCCTGACCTCAAATGATCCCCTGACCTTGGCTTCCCAAAGTGCTGTTATTACAGGCATGAGCCTGTATTTTGGCGCCTGGCCAATTATTTTTTTTAAGGTCATCAAGATACTCGGTTCAGGCATACTGACTAGGCTGGAGAGGTTAAACCAGTTGACATCCACAGCAGCTGCTACTCTTTTTTTTTTTTTGGAAACAGAGTCTTGCTCAGTCGCCAGGCTGGAGTACAGGGGCGCGATCTCGGCTCACTGCAGCCTCCTCCTCCCAGGTTCAAGCAATTCTTTTGCCTCAGCCTCCTGAGTAGCTGGGACTACAGGTGCACACCACCACGCCCAGCAATTTTTTTTTTTTTTTTTTTTTTTTTTTTAGTAGAGATGGGCTTTCACCATGTTGGACAGGATGGTCTCAAACTCTTGACCTCATGATCTACCCACCTCAGCCTCCCAAAGTGCTGGGATTACAGGCATGAGCCACTGCGCCCTGCCTGACCATCCACAGCAGCCGCTACTCTTAAACCCGCTTCACCTTTGGACCAGCAGTTCCACCAGTAGAACTCTCTGTCCCACACACAATCCTACACTTGCTCAAAGTCGCATGTAGAGGGAAGGCCATTGCAAGACTGTTGAAGCTAATGTAAATATCCATCAGTAGGAAACTGGCAGGTCATTGATGTATATTCACTTGGTGCAATACTCTTAGGGTAACATCACGTTCAATTATGTGAAGACCTATTGTGAAGATATGAAGAGAAAAGCAAGTATAGATATATTACAAAGTGAAAAATTAAGTTGTAGGACAGTGTTTATTATGATTCCATTTTTTTTTTTTTTTAAGTTACGGGCTGGGCACAGTGGCTCACACCTGTAATCCCAGCACTTTGGGAGATGGAGATGGGTGGATCACAAGGTCAGGAATTCGAGACCAGCCTGGTCAAGATAGTGAAACCCCGTCTCTACTAAAAATACAAAAATTAGCTGGGCGTGGTGGCCAGTGCCTGTAATCCCAGCTACTCGGGAGGCTGAGGCAGGAGAATCGCTTGACCCAGGAGGTTGCAGTGAGCCAAGATCACACCACTGCGCTCTAGCCTGGGTGCCAGAGCAAGATTCTGTATCAAAAAAAAAAAAAAAATTATGTACATATAACCAACAAAGGATTACTACCTTGCATATGTAAAGAATTTCCAAGGCAGGTGGATCACGAGGTCAGGAGTTCGAGACCAGCATGGCCAACATGATGAAACCCTGTCTCTGCTAAAAATACAAAACAATGAGCTGAGCATGGTGGTGCTCACCTGTAATTCCAGCTACTTGGGAGGCTGAGACAGGAGAATCACTTGAACCCTGGGCGGTGGAGGTTGCAGTGAGCTGAGATCACACCACTGCACTCCAGCCTGGGCGACAGAGCGAGACCCCATCTCAAAAAGAAAAAAAAAAAGATAGTCAAACTCATAGAAAAATGGGTGAAGGAGGCCAGGCATGGTGGCTCACACCTATCATCTCACTATCATCCCAGCACTTTGAGAGGCTGAGGCAGGAGGATCACTTGAGGCCAGGAGTTCAAGACCACCCTGGATGCTGTAGCAAGACCTGAAAAAAAAAAAAAAATTAGCCAAGCATGGTGATGCACACCTGTAGTCCTAGCTACTTGGGAGGCTGAAGCGGGAGGATGGCTTCAACCCAGGAGTTCGAGGTTATAGTGAGCTATGATCATGCCATTGCACTTTAACCTGGGTGACAGGGATGGAGGGAAATGGGATATTGTACGGCTTCAGTGAGGCTCTCAGAACGGTGTCTGGCACATAGTATGTGCTGAGATGTATTCTCTGTTACTGAGTGTTGAACTCCAAGGCATAAATTGATGGGGTCATGCCCTGGGTGAGCAGACAGGCTGGCAGAGGGGCCGGATTCTTTAGGCCCTGGCCTGAGTCACTCCTAACCACTGGTGTGTCTCCTGTTTTCCTACAGAGCCTTTGTGGCATGTGCCCGCCCAGGCCAGGCTCTCAGCCATAGCCGGAAGCAGCGGGAACAAGCACCCGTCCAGGCAGGATGCAGCAGGCAAAGATTCCCCCAACAGGCATTCCAAAGTGAGTCTGGGCAACACCCTGCCCCACTGGGGGAGCCAGGCCTACCTGGGTGTGGCCTGGGAGCTTCATACTTGGGCACATCCTCCACCTCTGCCACCTTCCACTCAGCAGAGGAGTTGAATACTTGGTCTGGAGTTGGAAACAACCAGGTTCACATTCTGGCTCCAGCCCTCGTCAGCAGTCATCTTAGGCAAATCTCTTACCTCCTCGAGCTGCAGTTTCCTCTTTGTTCCATCAGTCATGGTAAATCAGCTGCTGTAACAGACAGCCCCGAATCTCAGTGACCTCATACAGTAGAAGTGGATTTCCCTCTCCTGTAACAGCACAGTGCAGGTATTCAGTGAGCATCTACCCACCATCCACATGGTGATTCAGAGCCCGGGCTCCCTCCCTCTTGTGGCTCTGCTCTTCCGCAGAGGTTCCAAGCCCTCTGCTAGGTCCCTGCATCTTTCCAACAGTGGAGGTGAGTGAGAGAAAAGATCATGTGGGAGGTGTTTTTTAGCCCAGGCCTGGAAATGGCATGAATCACTTCCATTCCATCATGTGGCCACACCTAACTGCAAGGGAGGCTGGGAAATGTAGTCTTACATGTCCCAGGAAGCCTGGGAAATGTAGTCCTGTGTGTCCAGGAGGAGTAGATGGTTTACAGGGGCTCTTGGCAATCTCTTTGTATCCATTCATTCAGTGGGTGTTTGACAAGCCCTTACAACACTCCAGGCATTGGGACCATGATGATGAAGAGGACAGACCAGCCCTGTCCTCAGGAAGCTGACTTCCCAGTGGGGGCAGCAAGCAGTAAGAAGATAAACAGATCTGTTGTATAAGAAAAAGCACGGGCTAGGCATGGTGGCTCACGCCTGTAATCCCAGCACTTTGGGAGGCCAAGGCGGACAGATCACCTGCAGTCAGGAGTTCGAGACCAGCCTGGGCAACCTAATAAAACCCCATCTCTACTAAAAATACAAAAATTAGCCAGGTGTGGTGGCAGGCATCTGTAATCCCAGCTCCTTGGAAGGCTGAGGCATGAGAATAGCTTGAACCCAGGAAGCGGAGGCTGCAGTAAGCCGAGATTGCACCACTGCCCTCCAGCCTGGGCGACAAAGCGAGACTCCATCTCAAAAAAAAAAAAAAAAAGAAAGAATGAAAAGAAAACGCACAGTCCAAGGGAGAGAGTGACAAGCACTGCATCTCGAGGATGACGTGGTCAGAGAGGGCCTTTGAGGGGGTGACCTTTGAGCAGAAACCTGGAGTGAAGGAAGGAGCAGCCCGCGAAGATCCCTCAGGGAAGAGCATTGCAGGCAGAGGGAGCAGCAGGTGCAGAGGCCCTGAGGGGGAGTGCCCAGTGTGTTCAGAGAACAGCAAGGGGGCCACCATGGCCGCAGCAACGTGATCAGGAGGGAGGGGAGATGACGTCGGAAACCGGGACCCAAGCATCAAAGCCCCGTGGGCCGTGGTGGGAACTCTCACTTGTGCCTGGAGTAAGATGGAGCCACAGGTGGGGGACATAATGTAACTCAGGTGTTCCCAGCCTCCCACTGGCTGCGCATGGGGAATAAACGGGGATGAGGGTGCAGAGAGACCAGGGAGAAGGCTGCTGCACTGGCCCCGGGGAGAGGACAGGACAGGCACGGACAGGACCAGGCGGAGCCGTGGAGCAGGAAGTGACAGGTCCCGGATCTGTGTTGAGGACGCAGGCAGCAGGGTTTGCTGTTGGGCTGGACATGAGTGAGAGCAAAAGCGGGGTCAAGGTGAGTCCACGGCTCTTGGCAGGGGCAGCTGAAAGCATGGCTGGAGTCACTGAGACAGGGAAGATGGTGCCGAGCTCAGTCTTAAATTCTCTGAGTCTGAGGTGTGGGAAGCACGTTCTGTGCGTGATGTCATTTGTTCCTCCGAGCAGTCCCGTTAGGCAGGCTTACTATCACCCTCCACTGTACAGATGTGGAAACTGAGGCAAAGGGACGGTAAATCACTTGCCCAAGGTAACACAGCCAGTAGATGAGAAGCCAGGATTTGAAGCTGTCTGGTCCCAGGGTTCAGGCCCAGGCGGAGGGAGGACCCAGCGAGGGAAGATGCGCCCCTGCCCTGGAGTCTGGGAATGACATGCTTCTCTTGCCCCTCAGGGAGAACCTCAGTACTCAAGTCATTCCAGCAGCAACACCCTCTCCAGCAACGCATCCAGCAGCCACAGTGACGACCGCTGGTTCGACCCCCTGGACCCCCTGGAGCCGGAGCAAGACCCCCTCTCTAAGGGTGGCTCCAGCGACAGTGGCATCGACACCACCCTCTACACCTCCAGCCCCAGCTGCATGTCCCTGGCCAAGGCTCCACGGCCCGCCAAGCCACACAAGCCCCCTGGAAGTATGGGCCTTTGTGGCGGGGGTCGCGAGGCCGCCGGGAGGTCCCACCACACAGACAGGCGGCGGGAGGTCTCCCCTGCCCCCACAGTTGCTGGCCAAAGCAAGGGCTACCGACCGAAGCTGTACTCCTCCGGCTCCAGCACCCCCACGGGACTGGCAGGGGGCAGCCGAGACCCACCGAGGCAGCCCAGGTAAGCTCTTGAACCTAGTCTGGGTTCTGGCCACTTTCCACTTCTGCCAGTTGTACGTCTAGGGTCCTGATGGTGGGGTTCTCCTCCCCAGAAACACACTCACGGATGCATGCGCCTAGTCACTGGTTTGCTGACAGAATTGGGGTGCTCATGGACCTCTGCCTTATTGCCCATCCATCAGCCTTCAGGGACCCCAGGTGGAAGGAAAGAAACCCTTGGCCTTCTGTCTGTTTTCATCTGTCTCTGGTTCTCTCTGACCCCCTGTCTCTTTTTTCTTTGCTCTCTGCTGAGACCAAAAGTTTGTATGCTTTCTCAAGGGTCACAGACTGTATCTGTTAGAGTGCATTTGACTGGAGGCAATAGGAAACCTGACCCACTATGGCTTAAACAAATAGAGGTGTAACAAACAGTCCCCTGACATGAAGTCCAGGGAGGGCACAGCCAGGTTAGTGATGCGGCTCATGGAGAGCCTCAAGGATTGGCGCTCTGTATCTCCCTGCGCGGCATCTTTACCGTGCTGGCTCATGTCTCCCTGCCTTGAGATGGAGCTGTGGTGTCTGTCGAGTGGCAGTCGGGGGCAGAGAACAGAGGGAAAGGTGGCAGCCTCCAAGCACCTTTCCCTTCCTATGGAGAAAGCAAGCACTTTCCCAGAACCCCCTTCAGCAGCTGGCGTCACGGGGCCATCCCAGCTACAAGGAGGTCTGGAAGGTCAAGGTTTGGCCTTCCAGGCTCTACAATATAGGGCGATGGTCCCCAAAGAAGCCGTCGAAGGCTTGTTCAGCCCAGCTGCTGGGCCCCACCCAGAGTTTCTGATTCAGTAGGTCGGAGCGGGAGACCTGAGAACACGCATTGGTGTTTTTTGTTTGTTTGTTTTTTAGATGGAGTTTCATTCTGTTCACCAGGCTGGAGTGCAGTGGTGCGGTCTCGGGCTCACTGCACCCTCCACCTCCCAGGATCAAGCGATTCTCCTGCCTCGGCCTCCCGAGTTGCTGAGATTACAGGTGCCCACCACCATGCCCAACTAATTTTTGTATTTTTATATTTTTAGTAGAGACAGGGTTTCACCATGTTGGCCAGGCTGGTCTCAACTCCTGACCTCAAGCGATCCGCCCACCTCAGCCTCCCAAAGTGCTGGGATCACAGGTGTAAGCCACCGTGCCTGGCTGAGAATATGCATTAAGTTCTCAGTAGATGCTGATGCTGCTGGTCCCAGAGACCACACTTTGAGAGCCGCTGGTAGAGAGGCAGACAGGAGTAAGAGAGAAAGAGCAGGCATTGGCCGGGCGCGGTGGCTCACGCCTGTAATCCCAGCACTTTGGGAGTCCAAGGCGGGTGAATCACGAGGTCAGGAGATCGAGACTATCCTGGCCAACGTGGTGAAACCCCGTCTCTACTGAAATACAAAAAAATTAGCCAGGCATGGTGGCGGGCGCCTGTAGTTCCAGCTACTCGGGAGGCTGAGGCAGGAGAATCGCTTGAACCCAGGAGGCAGAGGTTGCAGTGAGCCGAGATCGCGCCACTGCACTCCAGCCTGGCAACAGAGTGAGACTCTATCTCAAAAAAAAAAAAAAAAAAAAAAAGCAGGCATTGGCCAGCCAGCAGCCTGGAGTCCCGACCACACACACTGACGTTCTGATGGAGGCAGTGAGCCACCTTCTAGAAAAGGGCACAGAGATGGGAAAAGTATTTCACACAAACAGAGCTCAGCCTCATCCTTGGACCCCCTTAGGGTGCTGCGACCCCAGCAGGGCTTGCTGTGCTGTAGTGTTCAGTGCCAGCCCCTGAGTCCACGGCTCCACATCCCTTCCTGACCATGCCTGAGGTGGGCTAACCTGAATCCCCGATTCCTATCAGGGCTCAGAACCTGGTTGGTGCAGGGATCTTCCTCTCCAGTGGCTCCCTAAACCCTTTGCCAGTCCTCAAACCCCAGCCTCTCTCCACACAGGACACCTACACGCAGGCAGCCAACTCAGACTTCTGACCACAGTCTGCGGTAGAATTGTGTCCATCTACACAGAAATATTTATGTTTAAAAAAAAAAATGGCTTTGTGCCGTGGCTTACACCTGTAATCCCAGCACTTTGGGAGACCGAGGCAGGCAGATCACAAGGTCAAGAGATTGAGACCATCCTGGCCAACATGATGAAACCCCATCTCTACTAAAAATACGAAAATTAGTTGGGCGTGGTGGTGCACACCTGTAGTCCCAGCTACTTGGCAGGCTGAGGCAGGACAATCGCTTGAATCCGGGAGGCAGAGGTTGCAGTGAGCAAAGATCACACCACTGCATTCCAGTCTGGCGACAGAGCGAGACTCTGTCTCAAAAAAAAAAAAAAAAGGTGAAGCAGTGGTTTCCAAAATAATTCTTAATCTGTGTGTGATACACTTTGATCCAGTCTACTGTATCTAAAAATGTTTAATGCCAATCAATCCCCACTCAAATGATGTCATGGCTTACAGTGTTCTCTGACAGATTTGAAAACTGCTGTGTTTGAGTGACTGTAATGTCAGCACTTCCCCGGGCACACCGTGATCCAAGGATCTCCTTGCGTCAAAGAGCCAGAAGAGGGGCTGAAGGAGGAAAGAGGAGATAGAGAGAGAGACTGTCTGAGTGTTTTAGATCTCTGTTCATCTCCCTAGACAAGTGGCTGTTTGTTTTTTAGAAACAGGTCCTGCTCTGTCACCCAGGCTGGGGTGCACCAGTACAATCATAGCTTACTGCAGCCTCGAACTCCTGGGCTCAAGTGTTTCTCCCGCCTCAGCACCCCCAAGTAGCTGAGACTACAGGTGCGCACCCCCAGGCTCAGCTAATTTTTTAAGTTCGTTAGTAGAGAAATGGTCTCACTATGTTGCTCAGGCTGGTCTCAAACTCCTGGGCTCAAGGGATCCTCCTACCTAGACCTCTCAAAAGTGCTGGGATTACAGGCATGAGCCACCACACCTGGTGACGAGTACCTCTTAATCTTTTGAACACATGGGCTCTTTTGAATGGCTCATTCATTCATTCATTTATTCCATTCATAAGTATTCTTAGGGATTTGCTCTGTCCCAGACACTGTGCTGGGAACTGAGAGGAATCACAAGCACATTTGGATGAGGCCCCCAGGCCTCCCCACCGTCCAATGAGGGAAACAGATGAGAATCAGATTGTCACTGAGACGAATGAATAACTGTGCCCACTGGGGTCGAGCGCGGTGGCTTACGCCTATAAACCCAGCACTTTGGGAGGCCAAGGTGGGAGGATCACCTGAGGTCAGGAGTTCAAGACCAGCCTGGCCAACATGGTGAAACCCCGTCTCTACTAAAAATACAAAAATTAGCCAGGCATGGTGGTGGGCGCCTGTTATCCCAGCTACTCGGGAGGCTGAGGCAGGAGAATCACCTGAACCTGGGAGGTGGAGGGTGCAGTGAGCCGAGACTACGCCACTGCACTCCAGCCTGGGGAATAGAATGAGACTCCATCTAAAAAAAAACAAAAACAAAAACAACCAATGCGTTCACTCCAGCCTGGGTGACAGAGGAAACTCTGTCTCAAAAATTAAATAAATAAATAAATAAAACACTGTGGGGAGGGGGGAACCTGTCCCACGAAGAGGGACATGAGACCAAGAAAGTCTACACCAGGGGTCTCAGGTCTCCGTTGTGGTAGCCCCCGTTCCAGGCACGGAACTACCACCTTAGTGAACCCAAACAACTGGGAGGATTTGAAATCCGAGACATAAAGACAGCCAGGCCTGGAGTAGACTGTGGCTGAGATGGGAGGGTGGGTATGAAATCATCCTGTGTCTAAGGAAAGGATCTGCTGAACCCAGAAATGAAAGGAATGAAATGGGAGAGGAGCCCGCTGCAAAAGAGGGCCCTGCGGTTGGGAGCTTTAATTTGCATACAGACAATTGATGCTAATTGCAAATCATTCTTATCTACTCATTAAAGCTGCTTCCTGAAGTTTTCTCCTAGGCAACCAGGCTTGAGAGTGGCGCAGCATTTCCCAAAATGGGGTGCTTGAGGTGATTTGGGTGGTGCGGGGAGGAAAATATTTTATTTTAAATGGATATATGCTTGCTTTAATGAGTATTAGAAAAAACTGTTTGCAACTCACCCCCTGATTTTACAGACACCACCTTGGACAAGTCAAGGAGAAAATAAAATGAGTTGATTTAAAGAACTATATCCAGGCTGGGCTCCATGGCTCACGCCTGTAATCCCAGCACTCTGGGAGGCCAAGGCCAGGGGTTCCAGACCAGCCTGACCAACATGGTAAAACCCTATATCTACTGAAAATACAAAAATTAGCCAGGCATGGTGGCGCATGCCTGTGGTCCCAGCTATTCTGGAGGCTGAGGCGGGAGAATCGCTTGAGCCTGGGAGGCAGAGGTTGCAGTGAGCTGAGATCGTGCCGCTGCACTTCAGCCTCAGCAACAGAGCAAGACTCAGTCTCAGAAAAAAAAAAAAGAAACATATCCATGTGGATAAGAGTGTGACCTTCAGTGTCAGCCCACCTGCGTTCAATCCCTCCCTCAGCCACTTCTTGGCTGTGTACCCCCCGGGCAAGTGACTGAACTTCTCTGGGCCTCAGTTTCCTCATCTGTAAAACTAGGGATAAACCACATCCCTACCTCATAGGGATGTGGTGAAGATTGAATGTACCCTTAGAACAGTGCTTGGACTTGAAGACTGCCTGTCGGAATCATGGGGTATGAGGGGGTATTTGAAAAACACACAAAAATGAGGCCTTGCCTCAGATTCACAAAATCAGAATATCTCCCCTGGTCCAAGCCCTGTTACAGGCAGTGTTGGGGGCACAGCAGTGACTGAGGGAGCCCCAGTCCTGCCTGACAGATGCATTCCCAGAGACAGCCCAGAGGGGTCAGGTCAAGATAGGGGAGGCCCAGGCAGAGGGGTCAGGGTCAGGGTGGGGGGCCCAGGCTGAGGGGTCAGGGCTGGGATACAAGGGAGCCAGGAAGAGGAGTCAGGGTAAGATGAGGGGGCACAGGTAGAGGGGCCAGGGTGGGATGGAGGGGGGCCAGGCAGACAGATTGCGGCCATGATGGAGGGGTACAGGGAACGTGGGAGCCCAAAGGGAGCCTCCCCTAACCCAGTCGTGGGAGGGGCCGCTCCGTTGCGGGAGAGGCTTACCAGGAGAGTCTGAGCTAGCCAGGGGAGTCAGGAGGGAAAAGCAGTCCAGACGAAGTGGTGGCTCCCACCGTCCGTCTCACCCTACCTCCCTCCATTGGCCTTCCACAGTCTTCCATTTTCCATTTCAATGGGCGCAAGTTCCCTGGATGGCCACAGAGCCACCTGCTCAGAGTCAGACCTGGGTTCAAGTGGCCACACGTGCCTCCGCTTCCCATGGCGGCCACACTGTGCTGTGCAGTGGGCGGCCCAGCAGCCCCTGCGTGTGCTGTCGTCAGCACGTGCCCCTGGGCTGGAGTGACAGCTTGCTCCCCAGCCTCTGCCTGGAAGGCAGGCACCTGTGTTTGAACAGGCCCCGCACAAGTGCTCAGTGACTGCCCTGTGTCGATCTCCACAGATCTCCACAGCACGCCGTGGCATAGAACTCGGCATTTATTCACGCAGTGAGTGCCTGCTGCACACCGGGGCCTCTGCAGGGAGCTGGAATGGTCAGACCAGACCCCGGCCATCCTGGCACGGACGGAGGCCCATGGGAAACAGCTAGCAAATAATGCCAAAAGCCAGGAATGAATTGTGCCAGGGGACAGCCTTCAAACACGGGTGGGGTCTGAGGGTGGATGGGATGCAGGGCTGGAGGAGGTGTCAAATCTAGCCTAGGGCCAGGGATAATGTCCCCGAACAAGGGTCAGGAGGGTCACGTCTGCCAAGGATGAGGGGGACAGGGAGGAGGGAGCGGATGAAGAGGAGGGGGGTTCAGTGGGGCGGAGAGGCATTCATCTGGGATGCAGTTATACGGATGTTTGCTCTGTTTTTTAAATTGTGTGTATATACGTAACATATATATAGACACACACACATTCTGGGCCTCAATATATGTTGTGAACCTCAATATGTGTATATACAACTATATATATATACACACTAGGTTTTTTTTAAAGTATGCTGAATTCCTCATTCAGATGAGTGTATATATAACTATTTACCATTAAAAAAACAACCAGAAGGGAAAGATGAGGCATGGAGGAAGTATGTCTATAAACTGGAGTCGCATGTGCAGAGCCCCTGAGGTGGGGAGGAGGGTGGCATCGTCAGGCCACTGAACACAGGCCCCTTGGCTCAAGTATAGAAATTGTGGCTGGGCACAGTGGCTCATGCCTGTAATCCCAGCACTTTGGGAGGCCAAGGCAGGAGCGTCACTTGAGGCCAGGAGTTTGAGACCAGCCTGGGCAGCATAGACCCACTTCTATCCCCCAACCAAACTGCTTTTTTTTTTTTTTTCTTTTTGGGATGGAGTTTCGCTCTTGTTGCCCAGGCTGGAGTGCAGTGGCGCAATCTCAGCTCACTCCCAGGTTCAAGCGATTCTCCTGCCTCATCCTCCCGAGTAGCTGGGATTATAGGCCACCACACCCAACTAATTTTTGTATTTATAGTAGAGACAGGGTTTCACCATGTTGGCCAGGCTAGTCTCGAACTCCTGCCCTCGGGTGACCCACCCACCTTGGCTTCCCAAAGTGCTGAGATTACAGGCATGAGCCATCATGCTTGGCCAAAATTTTTTTTTAATTAGCTGGGTATGGCGGTAGGCTCCTGCAGTCCCAGCTACTCAAGAGGCTGAGGTGAGAGGATCACTTGAGCCTGGTAGTTCGAGACTGCAGTGGGCTGTGATTGCACCACTGCACTCCGTCCTGGGTAACTAATTGACACCCTCTTGATCAATCAATCACTCCATCCTAGGTGACAAAGCAAGACCCTGTAGGTAGGTAGGTAGGTAGGTAGGTAGGTAGGTAGGTAGGTAGGTAGGTAGATAGATAGATAGACAGACAGACAGACAGATGGATAGACAGATGGATAGACAGACAGATAGATGGATGGATAGATAGATAGATGGATAGATAGATAGATGGATAGAGACATAGATAGGGCAGTCAGTGGGAGGTTGGGGAAGTCAGCAGTGGCCAGAACATTCAGGGCCCTACCAAAGGGCCCTTTATCTTTGGATAAAGATCCAAACTTTATGGAGTTTGGATCTCATCTTAAGAGCAGTGAGGGTAATGCGGGTGGATTTGTCTTCCAAAATATGGTGCTGGCGGTGAGACAGGAGGCAAAGTCTGAGGGGGCTGAGGCTTGGATCTGCATGGGAGGACGTGGGCCTGAGCTGGAGGACAGAGCAATTGTGGATGTGGCGGCAGGCGGCATTGCCAGGAAATAAGCCAGGAGGGAGATGCAGGCCTGGGGCACAGCCAGCAAGCCATGTGAGAGTCCAGGGTGACTGCCACGTGTCTGGAGACTGCTGTGGCCTGGGAGCGCCTGAGGCGTTTGTGAGAAGAGGAGGCAGGGTGGGGCAGCCAGGGGGGACCGATTCTTCCAGTCACTGACCTTTGCAGCGCCCACTCTGTGCCAGGTGTCATTCCAGACACAGTGGTGCAGCAGCATGCCTGCCTTATGGAGCTGTCATTCTCCTGGAGACAGGACAAGACAGACAGACAGCCGAACCACCATGGAGCGTGCCGGCAGGTGATAAGTGCTGGGGAGGAAAGGCAAACAGAGTGGGTCTCCAGGAAGGCTTCTCGGAGGAGGTGATGCATTGTAGGAAGCCAGGGTGAGATGCAGGCAGTGGAAACAGATGTCCAGACCCTGAGGGTGAATTTATTCGCAGTGCTCCAGAAATGGTCAGGCGGCCAGAGGGGCTGAAGCAGGTGTGACGGGGGAGAGTGGCAGGAGCCTGGTTCTGGTGGGCATATTGACCACAGTCAGATGCTGGGATTTGGTTCCAAGGGACATGGGAGCCATGGGAGGCATTTGAGCACATCATCTGACTTAATGTTTTTAAAAAGATTACTGCGGGCTGGGCACGGTGGCTCACACCTGTAATCCCAGCACTTTGGGAGGCTGAGGCAGGCAGATCACTTGAGCCCAGGAGTTCAAGACCAGCCTGGGCAACATGACAAAACCCCATGTCTACAAAAAATTAGCTGGGTGTGGTGGCACACGCGTGTTTGGGAGGCTGAGGTCGGAGGATTGCTTGAGCCTGGGAAGTGGAGGCTACAGTGAGCCGAGATCACATCACGGCACTCAGCCTGGGTGACAAAGCAAGACCCTATCTCAAAAAATGATAATAAAATGTAAAACTAAAAACTAGAAAGGATCACTGTGGGCTACTCTGGAGAGGACAGACTGTCTTGGGCAGCGGGAGGATGGTGAGCAACATTCAAAGACTGCCAGGAGAGGGATGGGTCCTGACACGCCCAAGCAGGGAGCCCCCACCCACTCCCTTCCCCGGGCTACGGCCCTCGCCGTGGAAGCCGCTGCAGCCTGTAGCAGCTTGTGCCCATCGATGACCTCACAGATGCTCCCTCCAGACATTCGTCATGGGAGCCCAGCTGCCAGGCATGCTGCCAGGCGCCAGCGCCTGCCGTGGGCACCGCGGTGGGCTGAGTGACCCTGGGCAGGCAGCCACCTGGCCCTCGCCCTCTCCTGAGGCAGCGCACACTCCCGAGCTTTCTGGGCTTCCAGAGCAATTTGTCAGAGCTGTTAGGAGCAGTCAGAGGCTCTCGGCTCCACGTGGAGCTGACGCAGCCGCAGCCGGGCGTTCCCAGGCAGGCAGGAAGCACGTGGCCTTGCTTCCCCAGGCTGTGCCAGGAGTCCCTGGGATGCCCTTCTGGGGGCACAGCCCTGAAAGGTAATCTGAGGGCCTGAAGATCCACCGGGGCCCACCCTGCCTGTGTTAGGTCACCCGAGACCGAGACCTCCTCAGGGAGTCACAGTCACAGTCAGCTTGGGAAGAGGAAGCCAGGGAGCCAGGCAGAGATCTGTGGGCAGGGAGCAGTGCAAAGGTCCCGAGGTAGAAGCATTTCTGGTGTATTTGAGGATAGCTTCTGCATGGCTGGAGCAGAGTGAAGGAGAGGGAGTGTGGAGGAGCTGGGGGCAGACGCAGGCCCCTGAGGGAAGGGCTCTGGGTCTTACCAGAGTGAGGTGGAACCCTGAGAGAGTCCCGATCTGATTCTCATGTTCTCAGGATCTCTCTGGCTGTGTTTTGAGGCTGGGGAAGGATGCAGGAGGGAGGGGGAGCCAGGAGGAGGCCGCTCTGATGATACAGGTGGCAGTGGTTGGTGGAGGTAGCGAGCAGTGGCTGGATTGGGATTTCTGTTGAATCTCTCGCCTAGACCCTCTCTCTGTCCACTTTCTGAAGGCCCGTTGCTTCTGCCCCGCAGGCCACAGGGTGATGTGGCCGCTCACGGCTCCTACACCGGAGCACAATTCCAGCCACACGCAGGGACAAATTGGCTCTTCAGCCCACGACACATGTCAGGGAGAGAAAGCAAGACTGGTCCGGAGTGAAGGCCAAGTGGCTAGGGGCCCTCAGGGTGTGTGGGTGAGCAGTGTGACTTCAGGGCTCTGCTTCTGACTGCCTGTGTCTGCATCCCAGCTCCACCTTTTACCCCAGCTGTGTTATCTCCATCAACCCCCTTAGGTGCTCTGAGGCTCAATGTCCTCATCTGTAAAATGGGGGTAATAATAGGATCTGTCGGCCAGGCATAGTGGCCCATGCCTGTAATCCCAGCACTTTGGGAGGCTGAGGCAGGCGGATCACCTGAGGTCAGGAGTTTGAGACCAGCCTGGCCAGCGTGATGAAACCCCACCTCTACTAAAAATACAAAAATTAGCCACATGTGGTGGTGGGCACCTGTAGTCCCAGATACTCGAGAGGCTGAGGTGAGAGAATCACTTGAACCTGGGAGGCAGAGGTTGCAGTGAGCCAAGAGGGTACCACTGTACTCCAGCCTGGGTGACAGAGCTAGACTCTGTCTCTCAAAAAAAAAAAAAAAAAAAAATTGGATCCATCATCTAAGGTTGTGAGGGTGAACTGAGACCATGAGTTTAAAGCTCTTATTACAGGGCCGGAGACATAGCTGGGCTCAAGTGTATCAGCTGCTGCTGTATTTTATTCTCATGTATTATGTATTAATATTTATCATTAACAATTGTTGTCACTGGGAGTACAGAATAGTGGTTAAAAGTATCATCTCTCAAGCCAGACTACCTGTGTCTACGTCCTGGCTCTTATCCCCCTATAGCTACATCATTTGGGGCAAGTTATTTCATCTCCCTGGGCCTCCGTTTCCCCGACCTGGAACATGGGAGTGGTGGTAGTTCCTGTCTCGGGGTTGCCACGGCGGCTAAGTGAGGTGACGCATATAAGATGCTTAGAACAAGACCAGGCAGCCTCCATGGGCTCGGAGTGGTCAGCACCGTCACTGTCACGGCCACCTACTGTGCCACTGCTCCTCTTCCTGCAGGCAGGGACTACAGCTCGCTCTCTGAGAGCCTGTCACCCACCCAGGACCACCTGTCGGTCCCCTTCAGAGTTCCCAGGCTGAACAGACCAAAAGCATTGCACACACTTATGCAGCTGGTATGATTTCTCTACCCAGCCTCTGGTTTTTCAGCTTTTTTGAAAGCATAAATCCTTTGACTCCAACAAAATGATAAATGCTCCCCTAAGCTGTCAAACAGGTAAATGCATAGCCTCTCTGGTTGAAGGTGAGGATGGGAGCACAGAGCAGGATGCCTGCCCCTCCCCTGCTACCACCACTGCTGTCTGAGCCCAGAGCCCAGGGACCCCACCACCACCTCCCTGGGACCTGCAGCTCCCTGGTTCCTCCTCGGGACTCAGTGCTGAGCACTTAGCACATAGGATCTCATGAGGCAGGTGCTGTCATTGCCTCATTTCTCAGAGGAGGAAACTGAGGCTCACTGAAGGGAATAGACCCCATCCAAGTTGGCCAGTGTGTTGACTGGAGCCAGGATTGGAACCTGGGTCAGGTGGACAGCAAAGCCCACACTATCTTGCCCCAGTTTTCAAGTTGATACTGAGGCTTCAGGAGAACGCATGGGCACACTGACGCTCCAGAAAGAATGTTCAGGCCGGGAGCTGTGGCTCATGCCTGTAATCCCAGCACTTTGGGAAGCCGAGGCGGGCGGATCAGGAGGTCAGAAGTTCGAGACCAGCCTGGAGAAACCCTGTCTCTACTAAAAATACAAAAATTAGCTGGGCATAGTGGTGGGTGCCTGTAATTCCAGCTACTCAGGAGGCTGAGGCAGGAGAATCACTTGAACCCAGGAGGCGGAGGTTGCAGTGAGCCAAGATCGCGCTACTGCACGCCAGCCTGGGTGACAGAGCGAGACTCTGTCTAAAAAAAAAAAAAAAAAGAATGTTCACTCTGTCCATTGGCAGGTGGGGTCAGAACTCACACCTGTAATCGCAGCATTTGGGCCAGTTGAGGCAGGGGGATCGCTTGAGTCCAGGAGTTCTAGACCAACTGGGGCAACGTAGCAAGACCCCATCTCTAAAAAACAAAGTTTAAAAATTAACTGGTTGAACATGCATATAGTCCCAGATACTCAGGAGGTTGAAGTGGGACGATCGCTTGAGCCCAGGAGTTCAACACTGCAGTGAACTATGATTTCACTGCTGCACTCCAGCCTGGTTGACAGAACAAGACCCTGTCTCTTAAAAAAAAGAACTCCACTAGGCTGGGTACAGTGGCTCATGCCTGTAATCCCAGCACTTTGGGAGGCCGAGGTGGGCGGATCACGAGGTCAGGAGATCGAGACCATCCTGGCTAACAGGGTGAAACCCAATCTCTACTAAAAATACAAAAATTAGCTGGGCATGGTGGCGGGCGCCTATAATCCCAGCTGCTTGGGAGGCTGAGACAGGAGAATGGCATGAACCTGGGAGGCGCAGGTTGCAGTGAGCCGAGGTAGTGCCACTGCACTCCAGCCTGGGCAACAGAGCAAGACTCCGTCCCCCCCAAAAAAAAAGAAAAACTCCACCCGGTGGAACAGGCATTCACTGATGCCACTGAGAAATGACCGAGCATGGTGCCTGGCACCTGGCAGGGCTCGTGGCCCATGGGATGTCGGGGAGGGGGCGCCCACCCACCTCAGAGGGCTGGGTGGAGTTGCACAGCATATTCATGGAAGTTATTATTTTGCCAAGGCCGTGCTGGGCTAGCAGAGTTTGAAGACAGGGATAGTCATGGGAATGCTTTAGGGCTGTAAGCAGCAAAATCCCAGCTCAGTTGGCGGACACTTATTAATTAATTTTTTTTTTTTTTTTTTTTTGAGACAATCTTGCTCTGTCGCCCAGGCTGAAGTGCAGTGGCGCGATCTTGGCTCACCGCAACCTCTGCCTCCCAGGTGATTCTCCTGCCTCAGCCTCCTGAGTAACTGGGATTACAGGTGCACACCACCACACTTGGCTCATTTTTTTGTTTGTTTGTTTTTTGTATTTTTTAGTACAGATGAGGTTTCACCATGTTGGCCAGGCTGATCTCGAACTCCTGACCTTAGGTGATCCATTCGCCTCAGCCTCCCAAAGTGCTAAGATTACAGGCGTGAGCCACCCCGCCCAGCTGGCCACTTCCTTTTTACCCTGTGCCATTTATACAGTTTAATTAGACTTTTTAGGGTTTTTTTTGTTTGTTTTATTTTGTTTTTGTTTGTTTTTGAGTGATAGGGACTCTGTCACCCAAGCTGGAATCCAGTGGCACAGTCCTGCCTCACTGCAGTCTCAAACCCCTGGGTTCAAGCGATTCTCCCACCTCAGGCTTCCAAGTAGCTGGGACTACAAGCATGTGCCACTCTGCCCAGCTTAATTTGGCTTTTATTCTGTACATGTTCCCCATCATTACTACTTCCAGAGATAATCCATTAGTGTACACTCCTCCAGAGATTTTTCTCCAAACCTTTACCAACCCAGTTCTTTCAAACATACCACTTAACCCTTACCTTGTGTGATATACAATGACTTTTTTAAAATTCTGGTTTATTTTGCCAGATGCAGTGGCTCACACCTGTAATCCCAGCTCTCAGGGAGGCAGAGGCAGGAGGATAGCTTGAGCCCAGGAGTTCGAGACCTGCCTGGACAATATAGCGAGACCCCGTTCTCCATAAAAAGAAAAAAAAGGCCGGGCACGGTGGCTCAAGCCTGTAATCCTAGTACTTTGGGAGGCAGAGGTAGGCAGATCATGAGGACAGGAGATTGAGACCATCATGGCTAACGCAGTGAAACCCCGTCTCTACTAAACATACAAAACAATTAGCCGGGCGTGGTGGCGGGCGCCTGTAGTCCCAGCTACTCGGGAGGCTGAGGCAGGAGAATGGCGTGAATCGGGGAGGCGGAGGTTGCAGTGAGCCGAGATCGCGCCACTGCACTCCAGCCTGGGTGACACAGCGAGACTCCGTCTCAAAAAAAAAAAAAAAGAAAAAAGACAAAAAAAAGTGTAAAATTCCAGTTTATTTCTTCTTTTCTCTATATATACGTGTGTGTATATCTGTCTATCTATCTATCTATCTATATATATATATATTTTTTTTTTTTTTTTACCTTAAGAACACAGAGTGGGCCGGGCGCGGTGGCTCAAGCCTGTAATCCCAGCACTTTGAGAGGCCGAGACGGGCGGATCACGAGGTCAAGAGATCGAGACCATCCTGGCTAACCCAGTGAAACCCCGTCTCTACAAAAAATACAAAAAACTAGCCGGGCGAGGTGGCGGGCGCCTGTAGTCCCAGCTACTCGGGAGGCTAAGGCAGGAGAATGGCATAAACCCGGGAGGCGGAGCTTGCAGTGAGCTGAGATCCGGCCACTGCACTCCAGCCTGGGCGGCAGAGCAAGACTCAAAAAAAAAAAAAGGGCCGGGCGCGGTGGCTCAAGCCTGTAATCCCAGCACTTTGGGAGGCCGAGACGGGCGGATCACGAGGTCAAGAGATCGAGACCATCCTGGCAAACACGGTGAAACCCCGTCTCTACTAAATAGTACAAAAAACTAGCTGGGCGAGGTGGCGGGCGCCTGTAGTCCCAGCTACTCGGGAGGCTGAGGCAGGAGAATGGCGGGAACCCGGGAGGCAGAGCTTGCAGTGAGCTGAGATCCGGCCACTGCACTCCAGCCTGGGTGACAGAGCGAGACTCGTCTCAAAAAAAAAAAAAAAAAAAAAAAGAACACAGAGTGATGTTTTGTACCATGCATCGTTTCCATTTACTATAGCTCAGACCACCTGTCCTCATACGTAAACAGAGATTGACCTCTTTCTTTGCACTGGCTGCATGGTTTTCTTTTTCTTTTTTTTTATTTTTTTGAGATGGAGTCTCACTCTGTCGCCCAGGCTGGAGTGCAGTGGCGCGATCTCGGCTCACTGCAACCTCCGCCTCCCTGATTCACGCCATTCTCCTGCCTCAGCCTCCCGAGTAGCTGGGACTACAGGCGCCCGCCGCCACGCCCGGCTAATTGTTTTGTATGTTTAGTAGAGACGGGGTTTCACTGCGTTAGCCATGATGGTCTCAATCTCCTGTCCTCATGATCTGCCCACCTCTGCCTCCCAAAGTGCTAGGATTACAAGCGTGAGCCACTGCGCCCAGCTGCATAGTTTTCGATCATAAGGATACACTTGTGGCAGGGTGTGGTGGCTCATGCCTGTGATACCAGCATCTTGGGAGGTCGAGGCAGGTGGATCACTTGAGGCCAGAAGTTCAAGACTAGCCTGACCAATATGGTGAAACCCCGTCTCTACTAAAAATAACAAAAATTATCCAGGTGTGGTGGTGCATACCTATAATCCCAGCTACTCGGGAGGCTGAGGCACGAGAATCACTTGAACCCCGGAGGCGCGGAGGCTGCAGTGAGCCGAGATTGCACCACTGCATTCCAGCCTGGCCATTTCCAACTTTTCCTGATTATAAACAGTACTACAGAGACCATCCTCATACCTGCCTGTGTGTGCTTGTGCAGGCCTTTTTTTTTTGCCGTTTGTTTGTTTGTTTGTTTGAGTAGCTAAGACTACAGGCATGTGCCACTATTCCCAGCTACTTTTATTTTTCTGTGGAGATGGGGTCTCTAGGGTTGGGCATGGTGCCTCACAACTGTAATCCTAGCACTTTGGGAGGCTGGCGTAGGAGGATCATTTGAGCCCAAGAGTTCAAGACCAGCCTGGGCAACGTAGCAATACCCCATCCCTATTTAAAAAACAAGAGAGAGAGAGAGAGAGAGTTAGGGTCTCTACAACATTCCTGGGCTCCAGCAGTTCTCCCACCTCAGCCTCCCAGAGTGCTGGGATTACAGCATGAGCCACCGTTCCCGGCCTTGTGCAGGCTTCTCTATTGCATGGATTTCTGGGAGGCCAAATGTTAAGCTGAGGCCAGTCATCCTTCAGTTCTCAGCTCTGATGCTCTTGTCTCCTGGAGAAAGCATTCCTGACCATTCTGGGTTTTTTTAATTTTATTATTATTTTTCTTTTTTGAGACAGAGTCTCGCTCTGTCACCCGGGGTGGGGTACAGTGGTGCAATCTCCGCTCACTGCAACCGCTGCCTCCCAGGTTCACGCCTTCTCCTGCCTTAGCCTCCTGAGTAGCTGGGACTACAGGCACACGCCACCACGCCCGGCTAATTTTTTGTATTTGTAGTAGAGACGGGGTTTCACTGTGTTAACCAGGATGGTCTCGATCTCCTGACCTCATGATCCACCGGCCTCGGCCTCCCAAAGTGCTGGGATTACAGGCGTGAGCCGCTGCACCAGGCCTCATTCCTGACCATTCTTGGTGTTACATGCTTCAGTAGTTCCCTGGACATCTCCTCACCAATGCATACTCTTTGCCCCATTGATAGATGTTGCTAAATTGTAGAAAGCATTACATAGTTGCTGTTTGTATCCAGGCTGACAATCCCTGCCTTTTGATGGGAGTGTTTAAACCATTCACTTTAAATGTAATTATTACTGCTAATGGTTGGTTTTGCATTAGCCATTTTGCTATTTGTTTTCTGTATGTCTACTATATTTCTTGCTTCTCTGTTCTTCCTTACTGCCTTATTATGTAGTAAATAAATATAATTTCAGGCCAGATGTGGTGGCTCACACCTGTAATCCCAGCACTTTGGGAGGCCCAGGCGGGCATATCACCTGAGGTCAGGAGTTCGAGACCAGCCTGGCCAGCATGGCAAAACCCTGTCTCTACTAAAAATACAAAAATTTAGCTGGGCATGGTGGCCTGCACCCATAATCTCATCTACTCGGGAGGCTGAGGCAGGAGAATTGCTTGAGCCAGGGAGGCGGAGGTTGTAGTGTAGTGGGCAAAAGCTGCACCACTGCCTTCCAGCCTAAGTGACAGAGTGAGACTCTGTTCCAAAAGTTAAAAATAAAAAATATATATAATTTAGTATAACATTTGGATTCTACTCTTGTTTAATTATCTTTTTAGTTATTATAATGTGCATCTATCAGTGCAATTCAGGTTAATACTAAATTCCAATAAAATATAAAACTTTTCTCCAATATTGTACTATTTCCTTCTCCCTTTTTTGTGCTCTGTTTATCAGATATATTATATCCATATATGTTTTAACCCAGCAGTGTAGTATTATAATTATTGCCTTATACAGTCTTACATCTTTAAGGAAGTTAAGAGAAGAAATAAGAAAGCATATACTTATAGAATCCTATTTTAAAGCACAGTTTGCCATCTTGGGCTATTCATTTCTGTCTACTGACTCAGGTCATTGTCTAGAGTCATTTCTTTCAACCTGAGGACTTTTTTGTTTTTCTTTTTTTGAGACGGAGTCTTGCTCTGTCACCTAGACTAGAGTACAATGGCGCAATCTCAGCTCACTGCAACCTCTGCCTCCTGGGTTCAAGCAATTCTCCTGCCTTAGCCTCCTGAGTAGCTGAGATTACAGGTGCCTGCCACCACTCCATTGATTTTTGTATTTTTAGTAGAGTTGGGGTTTCGCCATGTTGGCCAGGCTGGTCTTGATCTCCTGACAGGTGATCCACCTGCCTTGGCTTCCCAAAGGGCTGGGATTAACCGGAGGAGTTTTAAAATTATTTTGTATCAGGCAGATATGCTAGCAACGAATTCTCTCCATCTCTGTTTATAAAGGAATATCTTTCTGCTGCCTTCATTTTTCAAGGATGGTTTTCCTGGATATAGAATTCCTGGTTAACGGTTGTTTTCTTTCAGCACTTTAAAAATTACTTTTTATTTCATTCTTTTAAATGAGAAGTCAACAGTTAATTGTATTTTTTTTTTCTTTTTTATAGAAATGGGGTCTCATTATGTTTCCCAGGCTGGTTTCCAACTCCTGGGCTCAAGGGATCTTCCCGTCTCGGCCTCCCAAAGTGCTGGGATTATAGGCCTGTTAATTGTATTGATGCTCCCCTATATGTGATGCATCATCTTGAAGCTTTCAAGATGTTTATGTTAGCGTTTAACTTTCTTTTTATTTTTATTTATTTATTTATTTATGTAATTTTTTTTTTGAGACAGAGTTTCACTCCTGTTGCCCAGGCTGGAGTGCAATGGCGTAATGGTGCGATCTCGGCTCACCGCAACCTCCGCCTCCCAGGTTCAAGGGATTATCCTGCCTCAGCCTCCCGAGTGGCTGGGATTACAGGGGGGCGCCACCATGCCCGGCTAATTTTTTTGTATTTTAGTAAAGATGGGGTTTCTCCATGTTGATCAGACTGGTCTCAAATTTCTGACCTCAGGTGATCCGCCCGCCTCAGCCTCCCAAAGTGCTGAGATTACAGGCGTGAGCCACCGCGCCCAGCCAGCATTTAACTTTCAACTCTTTTTCTAGGTGTGAATCTCTGTATTTTTCCTACTTGGTGTTTGTTGAGCTTCTTAGATGTGTAATGTTTTTCATCAGATTTAAGAAGTTTCCAACCATTATTTCTTCAAATATTTCTTCTGCCCCTTCTCTCCTCTCCTTCCAAAGTTCCTGATGCACATATGTTGGTACCCTTCATACCATCCCAAAGTTTCTGCCCCGGAAGAGCTTCTTCATTCACTGAGCTGGGAACGGGTGGGGAGAGGACAAAATGGGACGAATTTCCTCTATTCTTGCCTAAAGTTCAGTTTCTCGAGCATAAATGCCTCTCAAATTGTCGTACGTGTTTGGTCAGTTTTCAGAGTACTGAAATGGTTGTTTGTGGTCAATTTTGTCATCTCTGGGGAGAAGATTTGCCAGTCTTCTCATTTGACTATAGTCAAAAAGTACCATCCTGTGATACTGCTAAATTAACCCTCAAAAAGGATTTATTAACTTATATATATAATCCTAGCTGGGTGTGGTGGCACACACCCGTGTTCCCAGCTACTTAGGAAGCTGAGGTGGGAGGATCACCTGAACCCAGGAATTTGAGGCCAGCCTGGGCAACATAGTGAGACGTTGTCTCTTTAAATAAACAAAAAACCAATAATCCTCCCACCCATCCCCCCACCCCCCGCAGAATGCCCCCTTTTATATACATATGTGTATGTTTTTGCATAGAAAAAGGTTGAGCAGGCGCAGTGGCTCACGCCTATAATCCCAACACTTTGGGAGGCTGAGTTGGGTGATCATCTGAGGTTAGGAGTTTGAGACCTGCCTGGCCAACATGGTGAAACGCTGTCTCTACTAAAAATACAAAAAACTTAGCTGGGTGTGGTGGCACACATCTGTAATCCCTGCTATTAGGGAGGTTGAGGCAGGAGAATCGCTTGAACTCAGGAGACTGAGGATGGAGTGAGCCGAGATTGCACCACTGCACTCTGGCCTGGGTAACAGAGTGAGACTCTGTCTCAAAAAAAAAAAAAAAGAAAAAGGTTAAGGGCCAGGCCCAGTGATGGGAACATAGCGAAACCCCATCTCTACGAAAATTAGCCAGGCATAGTGGTGCATGCCGGTAGTCGCAGCTACTCAGAGGCTGAGGTGGGATGATCACTTGAGGCTGGGAGGTCGAGCCTGCAGTGAGTTGAGACCGCGCCACTGCATTCCAGCCTGGGTGACAGAGTGAGACCCTGTCTCGAAAAAAAAAGAGAGAGAAAAGTTAGGAACGAAAAAGCGCAAACTATAAGCCATAGTTCCCTCTAGAGATGAGCAGGAGGTTGGATCCCCACCTTTAGCTGCGTAGGTTGTACCAAGGAGACTGGAGTGAATTTTTCAGATTCCCATAGAGGAACCAAATGTGCTAGAAGGCCATCCTCGGGTGGGATTGGGCGCTGTGCAGGCAACCTTGCCTTTTCTACAGATAGGCGTCTGTATTGTTGGAATTTTCCACAGCGGTAATATATTTGTGTCTCTCTTGTGCAAATGAACCTTTTTGATTCCCAGGAGTAAACTTCAATAGTGCTGTCTTGCCAAATGTGGAATGGATTTGGTTTTTTTATCTCTCTCATTTTTGTTTTGCAGTGACATGGGCTCGAGGGTTGGCTACCCCGCTCAGGTTTACAAAACTGCCAGTGCAGAGACTCCTCGGCCCTCCCAGCTGGCCCAGCCCAGCCCCTTCCAGCTCTCCGCCTCCGTCCCCAAGTCCTTCTTCTCCAAGCAGCCTGTGCGCAATAAGCACCCAACAGGGTGGAAGAGAACGGAGGAGCCCCCACCACGGCCACTCCCCTTCAGTGACCCAAAGAAGTAAGTGCCTGGACGTCCAGCAAGGCGCTCGCCAGATCCACACCAGGGCGTCTCGGGGGCGGAAAGAGGGTGATGCCACATGCTGTCGTTGTACAGATGACTGTGAGCCAGTGTACACACTGGGGCTGCAGCTGCGAACAGGACAGGCGGGAACCCCTCTTAGGGAGCTGGCATTCCAACTGGGGTGACCAACAGTAAATGGAATGAATAGAGAAGCACGCAGTAGGTCCATGGCGGTTAGCCCTGTGCCGCATCCGGGTGAGGAACATTCCAGACAGGAGTAGCAGCTGCAAAGGTCCTGAGGCAGTGAGTGACACGGTTGCCTGCAGGCAGGCTGGGGTGGCTGGAACAGTTTGGGCCAGGGGAGGGTGTGGGGACATGAGGTCAGGGAGGGATGGGGACAGAACGCAGGAGGGTCTTGCAGGCCACGTGGAAGGGGCTTGGTGTTTGCCCTGAGTGACATGGAGCCACGGGAGGGCATGGAGCAGAGATGGGGCAGGATCTAAATTGGGCGTTCCAGGGTCTCTGTGGCTGCGTGTGGGGAGCAGCCTGCGAGGAGCAGGGAGGAGCTGCTGTCGTGGTCCAGGCGGAGACGAGGGGGCGGGAGCAGGGTGGGGGGCGGAGAGGGTGAGAAGAGGGCGGTTCCGGATAGATTATCTGAAATGGAGCAGACGGGGCTTGCTGGCAGAGTGGATGTGGTGTGAGAGAAAGAGAGGGGTTGAGGATGATGCCGTGCCTTGAAGCCCGGAGGATAGACTTGCCTTGAGTGGGGAGCAGTCTTGGGGAAGGCACAGTAGTTCAATCCTGGATGCTTCGGTGTGAGATTCGCAGGAGACATCCAGACGGAGGCGTCGGGGAGGCCCTTGAGTAAGGAATCCCGAATTCAGTGGAGAGGTCAGGCTGGAGGGAGAACTTTGGGTATTAATCAGCCTAGAGCTGCGAGGCTGGAAGAGCACCTACGGCAGGGTGTGGATAGAGAACTGTGGGACTGAGACTGAAACCCCTTGGCGTTGAGCCAAAGTGAGAAACCGGGGAAGGAGGTGGGGCAGGGAAGGCGGGGAGGTGCAGAGGCGGGGCCAGGGGAGGCGGAGCTCAGGCGAGGAGGCGGGGCCCAGGCCAGGGTGATGAGCCTGAGAACTGACTATATAGGGTTAAGCCTCCCAGAGGTCTCTCGAGGGTTCAGGAGAAAAGGGTGAGGCAGAATTGAGGAGCTGTGTGAGCAGTTCATTTGGGGCATTTTACTTTAAAGTGAAAGAGGAGAGGGGTGTGCAGTTGAGAAAGAGTTTTGTTTTTCACTTGGAGGATACAGGAGCTACCATTTCCTGAGCACTCGCCACATCTAGGTTCATTCTAAGTGGTTTGATGCAAATGAATTTACTGGATCCCGCAACAGCTCCATGGGGGTGGACCTGTCCTCCCCCCATCCCACCGCCGTTTTTGTTTTTTGTTTTTTGTTTTTTTTTTGAGACGGAGTTTCACTCTTGTTGCCCTGGCTGGAGTGCAGTGGTGCTATCTCGGCTCACTACCACCTCTACCTCTCGGGTTCTAGTGATTCTCCAGCCTCAGCCTCCCGAGTAGCTGGGGTTACAGGTGTGCGCCACCACGCCCGGCTAATTTTGTATTTTTAGTAGAGACAGGGTTTCACAATGTTAGGCTGGTCTCAAACTCCTGGCCTCAAGTGATCTGTCCGCCTGAGCCTCCCAAAGTGCAGGGATTACAGGCATGAGCCACTGTGCCTGGCCCCTGTCCTCCCCCTTTTACAGATGAGGCAGCTGAGGCCCAGAGTCACACAGCTGATGAGAGATGCAGCCTGGATCAGAGCCCAGGAAGCCTGGATCAAGGCTCATGTCTCTTGAGTGAGGGGCTCTGCCCTCCTCCATCCTGTTCTTTTTAGTGTCATCTTTCATGACCTAGATGGAGACATTCAAATCGGGGGATGACACAGAGCTTGGAGGGAGAGACGTGTCAGGAGACAGAAACAGTGTCCCGGGAGATATCGGCAGGCGAGTGTGCTGAGCTCACGCTGAGAGCCAGAGGGGATTCTGAAAACTAGACTGATGATTAAAACTGCTTAAAACCCCAGCAGCCTCCCATGCTCCCGGGATTAATGATGCAGGCTCACATTGACTACGCACGTTTTATACCAGGCGCCGTGTTCTTTGCCCAAACTCCCGCTCAGACCCTGGATGATCTGTCCCTCACCTCTGCCCTCGTTCCCGTCCACTCTCCCCTCCTCGCTCTGTTCCAGCCACACTGGCCTCTTGCTCCTCCTCACACTCTCCACATCGAGGCACACCCCAGGGCCTTTGCACTGGCTCTCAATGCTGCCTGCAGTGAGCTCCCTCCAGATCTTGTGGGGTGCAGCTCATGAGGACTCGCTCTAATGCCACCCCCTCACACAGGTCCTCCTGGCCTTCAGTAGCCCAGGCTGTCATTCCGTGTCGCTGTACTCTGTTCCACATCCTGTGTCCCCCATGGGAAATAGGTTCTGCCATCTTGGTCACAAGGCACTTGTAACGTGCCCGGCACACAGGGCATGCTCCATCCTGAACATAAGACGCGTGGATCTCGTTTGATTCTCACGGCGAACCCAATAAGTAGATACTATAAGGCCCCCACTTTTCAGTGTGCCCCAAGTTGGGCCCTGCTGAACCCTGTTACCCTCCTCAACAATCACCCGTGCACACTGCTTCCTCTGCCGTGAACCCCCCAACCCACACCCCCACTCTAGGCTCACTCCTGCCCACCCATGTTAATTTGCTGGGGCAGCCGCAACAAAGTACCACACCCTAAGTGGCTTAAACTACAGAAATGTACCATCTCACCGTTGTGGAGGCCAGAAGTCCAAGGTCCAGGCGTTGACAGGGTGGTTCCCTCCAAGGGCGGTGAGGGAGAACCTGTTCCTGGCCTCCCTCCTAGCAGCCAGTGGGTGCCAACACGTAGATGCATCACCCCCGTCTCCGCCTCCTCTTCGCATGACGTTCTCCCTGCGTCTGTGCCCACATTTCCCCTTTCTGTAAGGACACCAATCTAACGGAATTAGGGTCTACCTGATTTACTTGATTGCCTCTGGGAAGACTGTCTCCAAATGAGGTCACATTTGGAGATGCTGGGGCTTAGGACTTCAATATAGCTTTTTGTGGGGGCCCAGTTCAACCCATAGCACCACTCCTTGGGTATCAACACAGACACGTCTTTCTTGGAGAAGTTCTCTGAACCCCCACACCAGGCTCAACCCACCCCCAGCACCTGTCCCAGGGAACAGCGAATGCCGCTCCCATGGCAGCTTGCTTCCTCTCTGTCACCCCCACGGGGCCCAGAACGGAGACATCCTGAACCTCACCCAGACCACACACTTAGCAGGAGCTCAGAAGATATACCTGGAGAGACAACAGCCCTATGCAACAGCAAGAGCTTTCCCAGTGACGAAATCCAGAGGTGGCTTGTATGTGTGTGTGTTTGTGTAAACATGTGTAAACTAAACATATAAAATATCAGGGGGGACACAAATGAAATCGCTTCATAGTTCCTTTTAATATTTATTTATTTATTTATTTATCTATGTATTTATTTATTTTTGAGACAAAGTGTCGCTCTGTTGCCCAGGCCGGAGTGCAGTGGCGCGATCTCGGCTCACTGCAACCTCCACCTCCCAGGTTCAAGCACTTCTTCTGCCTCAGCCTCCCAAGTAGGTGGGACTATATGCGCACACCACCACTCCTGGCTAATTTTTGTTTTGTTTTGTTCTTCTTAATTTTTGTGTTTTTAATAGAGACGAGGTTTCACCGTGTTAGTCAGGCTGGTCTCGAAATCCTGACCTCAGGCAATCCGCCCCCCTCGGCCTCCCAAAGTGCTGGGATTACAGTCATGAGCCACTGCACTCGGCTCCTTTTAATATTTATTTAGTTGCAGATACATTTAAAAAATCACAACCAGAGCCAGTTGTGGTACGGTGGCTCACGCCTATAATCCCAGCACTTTGGGAGGCCGAGGCAGGCGGATCACCTGAGGTTGGGAGTTCGAGACCACCCTGACCAGCATGGAGAAACCCCGTCTCTACTAAGAATACAAAATTAGCCAGGCGTGGTGGCGCATGCCTGTAATCTGTTCCACATCCCGTGTCCAGCTACTCGGGAGGCTGAGGCAGGAGTATTGCTTGAACCCAGGAGATGGAGGTTGCAGTGAACCAAGATCACGCCGTTGGACTCCAGCCTGGGCAACAAGAGCTAAACTCTATCTCAAAAAAAAAAAAATCACAACCAGATGCAGTGGCTCACACCTGTACTCCCAGCACTTTGGAAGGCCGAGGCGGGGGAATTGCTTGAGCCTAGAAGTTGGAAGCCAACCTGGGCAACAACATGGTGAGGTACCATCTGTATAAAAAAGTTTTTTCGGCCAGGCGTGGTGGCTCATGCCTATAATCCCAGCACTTTGGGAGGCCGGGATGGGTGGATCACGTGAGGTCAGGAGTTTGAGACCAGCCTGGCCAACATGGTGAAACCCCATCTCTACTAAAACTACAAAAATTAACCGGGTGTGGTGGCGCATGCCTGTAATCCCAGCTACTCGGGAGGCTGAGGCTGGAGAATGGCTTGAACCCGGGAGGCGGAGGTTGCAGTGAGCCGAGATTGCGCCATTGCACTCCAGCCTAGGCAACAAGAGCAAAACTCTTTCTCAAAAGAAAGACAAAAGAGAAAAAGATTTTTTTTCAAGGCGGGTGGATCACCTGAGGTCAGGAGTTCAAGACCAGCCTGGCGAACATAGTGAAACCCCATCTCTACAAAAATACAAAAATTAGCCAAGTATGATGGCAAGTGCCTGTAGTCCCAATTATTGGGAGGCTGAGGCGGGAGAATCACTTGTACCCAGGAGGCAGAGGTTTCAGTGAGCCAAGATCATGCCACTGCACTCCAGTCTAGGTGACAGAGCGAGACTGTCTCAAAAAAAAAAAGGCCGGGCGCAGTGGCTCAAGCCTGTAATCCCAGCACTTTGGGAGGCCGAGACGGGTGGATCACGAGGTCAGGAGATCGAGACCATCCTGGCTAACATGGTGAAACCCCGTCTCTACTAAAAAAAATACAAAAAACTAGCTGGGCGATGTGGCGGGTGCCTGTAGTCCCAGCTACTCGGGAGGCTGAGGCAGGAGAATGGCGTGAACCCGGGAGGCGGAGCTTGCAGTGAGCTGAGATCCGGCCACTGCACTCCAGCCTGGGCAACAGAGCGAGACTCCTTCTCAAAAAAAAAAAAAAAAAAAATTGCATATATAAAATATTAGCTTAGAATTATTACTTTTGTTCATACATTCCCCTTGTATGTGCTGTAACTCACTAAGCATTTTGGAGATAGTGTCTTTGTTATTATGAGAGGCACTTTTGAGTCACTTCACTTCTAACTCAATTATTTTAGATTAAACATATTTTGTTGTCGTCATTTTTGTGACAGGGTTTCACTCTGTTGCCCAAGCTGGAGCACAGTGGCATGATCACAGTTCACTGCAGCCTCTGCCTCCCGGTACAAGTGATTCTCGTGCCTCAGCCTCCCAAGTAGCTGGGACTGTAGGTGCCCACCACCATGCCTGGCTAATTTTTGTATTTTTAGTAGAGAAAGGGTTTTACTATGTTGGCCAGTCTGGTCTTGAACTCCTGACCTCAAGTGATCCACTTGCCTTGGCCTCCAAAGTGCTGGGATTACAGGTGTTGAGCCACCACGCCAGGCGCAAAATTCAAATTTACACAACAGAGGCAAATCAGAGATGATGTCCAGTGCCGTCAGTCAGAACCTGGAGGCTGTTTTCTTCATTGAGGTTTTGAAAGGTAAAACATGCACAAGGTAAAAACCAAAATACTACAAAAGGGTTTGCAATAGAAAGAGCTTCTCTCCCTTCCCTGGCCCTCAGCCATCCTGCTCCCTCCCCGAAAGCAACCGTTGTTTCATTTCTACATTCTTCCAGAAATGTTCCAAATGTGAGTGCACACATGATTGTGAGGGCTTCCCTTGCACTCGTTTTATTAATGTGGTCACCTCCTGCATATGAACTGCTTCCTCACTTGCTCTTTCTCTTCAAGTCTTTTTGTTTGTTTGTTTGTTTGTTTGAGACAGGCTCTGACTCTGTCACCCAGGCTGGAGTGCAGTGGCGCCATCATAGCTCACTGCAGCCTCAACCTCCCAAGCTCAAGCAGTCTCCTGTCTCAGTAGCTGGTCCCGTAGGAGTACACCACCACACCCTCCCAAAACACCCACCTAGTTTTTCACTTTTTGTGGAGGTGAGATCTCAGATCTCACTGTGTTACCCAGGCCGGTCTCACACTCCACACTCCTGGGCTCGAGTGATCCTCCCACTTATGCCTCCGAAAGTGCTGGGATTACAGGCATGAGCCACCATGCCCGACCTAAGTTTCTTGGCAGTAGTTCCATATCAGTGTGTAGAAAGTGATGTCATTCTGGGCGTGGTGGCCCATGCCTGTAATCCCAGCACTTTGGGAGGCTGAGACAGGCGGACCACCCGAGGTCAGGAGTTCAAGATCAGTCTGGCCAACATGGTGAAACCTTGTCTCTACTAAAAATACAAAAATTAGCCAGGCATGGCGGCAGGTGCCTGTAATCCCAGCTACTCGGGAAGCTGAGGCAGGGGAATTGCTTGAACCCGGGAGGCGGAGGTTGCAGTGAGGCAAGATCGCACCACTGCACTCCAGCCTGGGTGACAGAGCAAGACCCTGTCTCAAAAAAAAAAGAAAAAGAAAGTGAATCCCTCACGTATCCAGTATTAGAAAGGAAAGTTTGGTAAACTCCAGTGTACCAAGCTGAGCTGTGTGTGAGTTTTCTAAAAATGGTTTCACGCTATCTATACTTCTTTTTTCCACGTGACGTCGTATCTGGGAGGGCCTCTGCACACCATGTGGATCTGCCGTGCGTCTCCGGAGGGTGTGATTCTGGGTGGTGGACCCGGCCCTTTCCCAGCTGGGGGCTGCTGTCTGCTCCGCAGGCAGGACCCTGGGAAGTGTCCGTGTACACGTGGCACTGTGGACTCATGTGAGCCTTTCTGAAGGACGCGTTTCCAGAACTAGGACTGCTAGTGCAAAGAGCAAGCACATTTTATTCATGCTTCCGGGAGGTCTTAGCACGCCCCTCTCGAGCGGAGCCTGTGGGCAGTGCACTGGCTGGGGGGCGTGCTGAAGGCCAGGCCAGCTTCCTCACTGCCGGGAGATGGGCACCATGAGCCCTGCAGAGTCACGCTCCCCTGTGCAGGGCATTCTGGGAAATGTTGAAATCAAAAGGGGTGGGAGAGTCCCCTTTTGATTTGTGTCTGTCTCTCTTTCTCTTTGTCTCTCTCTCTGTTTCTCTATTTTGGATCTAAAGCTTTTAATTTGCCTAGAGAATATACTTCCCTGATATTGACAGACCCAGCATTACCCTAGACCTGGAATTCCAATCTGGGGAGGAATATGACCTGACAGGGAAGAAATCTGGCCCTGCTCTTGCCCTTCCTTTGTTAAAATCCCAAGGCTGGCAGCTGAGAAAGAGAAAAAGGAAACCTAGTCGTTAAAACCCTCAGGAACCCAAGACATCTTATTTCTTCCCCAGGTTCAAAGACTCTTTTTCTTTCTTGCATTACAGAATGAAGAATTCCAGGCATCAGCTTTTATTAAGCTAATTTTTATTATTTTTATTGTTATAACACATGATTATGTTTAAGTAAATTCAGACAGTTCAGAAGGATATCAGATAAAAAGGAAAAGTCCTATTTTTCTACCTAATAAGATTCTACCTCCCAGAGGTTGTCATGGTTCATAATTTCTTCCAGAAATTGTTATCTGCAGACAGAAGCATATTTTTAAATCCAATGTGGCTGTTCCCCACACCATACGTGTTTTTTCCTGCCATCTCTGATATACACGTGACAGTCAAGCTTGGCAGTGGCGTGGGTAGGCTCTGCAGCCTGGCGGCCTTGATTTGAATCCTGACTCCTTCACTCACAGGCTGTGTGACTTGGGACAAGTGGCTAAACTCCTCTGTACCTTAATAGCCTCATCCTTGAGACGGGATACCAATAGTCCTTAATACATATGGCAGTGGTGGGGATCAAATGAATTTATAAGCTGGGCACAGTGGCTCATGCCTGTAATCCCAGGAGTTTGGGACCAGCCTGGGCAACATAGTGGGACCCCATCTTTACAAAAAAATTAGCTGGGTATAGTGGCATGCGCCTGTAGTCCTAGCTACTTGGGAGGCCGGGGTAGGAGGGTTACTCGAGCCCAGGAGGTTGAGGCTGCAGCGAGCTGTGATCACAACACTGCATTCCAGCCTGGGCGACAGAGGAGGCTCTGACTCAAAAAAAAAAAAAAAAGAAATCCCCTGCCACCCACACACAAATGACTACATATATGTTCCAAGGGAAACCCAGGCCTTGCTCTGGTATGGTTCACATTCTGCTGGGTAGACTGACAATAGGCAAAGACGCAGGTCTGGTCACGGTGGCTCACGCCTGTAATCCCAGCACTTTGGGAGGCCGAGGCCGGGGGATCACCTGAGGTCAGGAGTTCGAGACCAGCCTGACCAACATGGAGAAACCCCGTCTCTACTAAAAGTACAAAAATTAACTGGACATGGTGGCGGGTCCCTGTAATCCCTGCTACTCTGGAGGCTGAGGCAGGAGAATAGCTTGAACCCAGGAGGCAGAGGTTTCAGTGAGCCGAGATCACGGCACTCCAGCCTAGGTGACAGGGAAAACTCTGTCTCAAGCAAAAAAAAAAAAAAGCTTCTCCCCTCACACAGGGGCTCCGTCTCTGTGCACGTGTTCAGCGTGGGCCTCCCCCACTGGCTGCCAACTCGGTGCTCACGGCCGTGTCCCCGGCACCTGGGACAGGACAGCACAGCAGGCTCCGTGTGGTTCCCGGGAAACGTTTGTGGAAGGAGGGAATGGATCCAAGCCCCTCTCTGCCACACGTTCGCTGGGTGAAGGAGAGAAGGCTGTGGCCATGCGTCCCGTGGGAGCCGGCCCTCTTGAATCCTAACAGCTTTGAAAAGTGGCTTGAGCCGGGCGCGGTGGCTCAAGCCTGTAATCCCAGCACTTTGGGAGGCCGAGACAGGCGGATCACGAGGTCAGGAGATCGAGACCATCCTGGCTAACCCGGTGAAACCCCGTCTCTACTAAAAAATACAGAAAACTAGCCGGGCGAGGTGGCGGGCGCCTGTAGTCCCAGCTACTCGGGAGGCTGAGGCAGGAGGATGGCGTAAACCCGGGAGGCGGAGCTTGCAGTGAGCTGAGATCCGGCCACTGCACTCCACCCTGGACCACAGAGCAAGACTCGGCCTCGAAAAAAAAAAAAAAAAAGAAAAGTGGCTTGAGCCTCCCTGGCACCCCTCTGACCCTGACGCTCTCATTCCAGGCAGGTGGACACGAACACCAAAAACGTCTTTGGACAACCGAGGTTGAGGGCATCCCTCCGAGACCTCCGGTCGCCACGTAAGAACTACAAATCCACCATCGAGGATGACCTGAAGAAACTCATCATCATGGACAACCTGGGGCCAGAGCAGGAGAGAGACGCAGGAGTACGTAGCGCCCCATCCCCAGCTCCCGACCCCCAGCTTCCAGTGGGATCTCAGATCCGGGTGGACAGGGAGAAGGACTGTGCTCCCCGCGGTCCCATCGTGCCCCCAGCTTTCAGCATCTGCCAGTCCCGTTGAGGGGTGTGGGCTCGTGGCTGGGAGTGAGGGCAGTGCATTAGTCTGGGATGGGATCACAGGATGAGCCCAGGCAGGCACACAGGAATCTACCCCATACCGAGAACCTCGTACAACTGGAGGGACCTGGGCCTCGTGCCCTCCTCCTCCAGCCCAGGATAGAAACAGCCACATCCGCCCAAACCACAGGGACTGAGTGGAGCAGGGGCTCCCAGGGGAAGTTCAGGCTCTTGTTACTCAGGGATGGGGGTGGAAAGAACAGTGGGCGCCAGGGAACCTCCATGGCACCTGCTTCCCTTCCCCTCCCAGCCAGGCCTGCCCTGCTCATCCTCACTGCCAGGCCGGAGCTGTTTTGTGGGAGCCGAGGTGGACCCCAGCCTCCCCAGGGTTGGGTCCCACCAGCCACAGCTGGGGGAAGAGAGCACATCAGCCCAGCACTACCCAATGGGGTCCCAGCACTGACTCTTGTGGGTCCAGCTTGCCTCCCACCACCTTCCCCAACCCGTCAGGCTTTGATCACCAGCCCTTACCCAGAGCTGGAGGGTGGGGTTGGGGAGCAGGAGTCCCCAGGGGGAAATGGGAGCACTTTGGTCAGAAAGGAGGAAGAAGGCCGAGGTGGTAGCTCACACCTGTAATCCCAATACTTTGGGTGGCCAAGGTGAGAGGATCACTTGAGCCCAGGAGTTTTAAGACCAGCCTGGGCAGTATAATGAGACCCCCATCTCTATAAAAAAATCTAAAAATTAGCCAAGTGTGGTGGCACACACCTGTGGTCCCAGCTACTTACCTGGGAAGATGAGATAGGAGGATCGCTGAAGCCCAGGAGGTCGAGGTTGTAGTAAGCTGAGATCACCCCATTACACTCCAGCTTGGGTGACAGAGTGAGACCCTGTCTCTAAAAAAAAAAGAAAGAATCCCAGCACTTTGGGAGGCCGAGACGGGCGGATCGCGAGGTCAGGAGATCGAGACCATCCTGGCTAACGCAGTGAAACCCCGTCTCTACTAAAAAATACAAAAAACTAGCCGGGCGAGGTGGCGGGCGCCTGTAGTCCCAGCTACTCGGGAGGCTGAGGCAGGAGAATGGCGTAAACCCGGGAGGCGGAGTTTGCAGTGAGCTGAGATCCGGCCACTGCACTCCAGCCTGGGCGACAGAGCGAGACTCCATCTCAAAAAAAAAAAAGAAAGAAAGAAAGAAAGAAAAATCAGGCAGGAATGGATGCTGGGTCGGTAAGGACTCGCCACCGATGTCCTGGAGGGGAAGATGCCTCTGAGGACCCTGGCTACGAGCCAGTCCGTGACCTCCCCCAACATCCCACCCACCCCCACAGCAGTCACCGCAGAAGGGCCTGCAGCGCACACTGTCGGACGAGAGCCTGTGCAGCGGACGCCGGGAGCCCAGCTTCGCCAGCCCCACCGGCCTAGAGCCAGGGCTCCCCAGCGACGTGCTCTTCACCAGCACCTGCGCCTTCCCGTCCAGCACGCTGCCTGCACGCCGCCAGCACCAGCACCCCCACCCGCCCGGCGGCCCCGGCGCCACCCCTGCCACTGGCAGCGGCTTCCCCGAGAAGAAATGTGAGCCCGGGCCCCCTGGGACTGGCGCGGTATTTACCCCAAGGTTGGGAGGTGGGGACGCCTGAGCAGGGGCTCACCTGGAGGTCAAAGGCTAGAGGTCATCAGTGTCGGGGCCATCTCGGAGGAATGGGATTCGCAGGAACTTCGGAGGGCCTGATGGTGGGGCACCAGGTGTCACCCAAGGAGCAAGGATTGTTGACCAAGCATCAGAGGGTCACCTGGGAGTCAGGAGCACCCAAGGATTGGAGTCACCTGAGACCAGAGAGGAAGTCCACCCTCAGGGTACAGGCCTGGGGAATGGGGCTGCCTAGCTGCTGCCCCAGCACCCCCCAACCCTCCCACCCGTTCCAGCACCAAGCGGTTTGCTTCATGAGCATTTTATTTGCTTCCCTGACTCCCCCTATGTTTGCCACAGGGGCAGTGCATGGTGTGACTTGTCCACTCCTTAATCACCCAGCAAATATTTACCAAGCATTCCCCTTAAACAGGTACTGCGCACACCACCCCCATCAAAAGCCACGAGCCAGCTGGGGTTGGCCATGCCCCAGATGCACCCTGTGACCCCTTATCCACCCCCTAAGCCCCCCACAACTGAAAGACAGTACGTAAGTTTGCACCATGCGCACTGGGTGGCAAACCTGGCCTGGAGGGACGTGAGGCTGTTTAGGGTCCATAGTCCCCCTACTTAGTACTAGCGATGAGGAGCTTGGGGCAGAGCGCTGGCGTGCCACTGCGTGTGGGGTGCCCCTGACCTTTCTGGGTGTGTTACATTATACACAGCATCTGCACACTTACTCTCTCAAATCCAAGCACATCTCAAATTCAGGGGCATGTGCTACCCCAAGGGTCTCAGCTGAGGGGCTGTGCCTGCCTGTGCCATCTGTACAGAGCCTCTTGTGAGCTGTGGGGGATGGGGTGGAGGAGACTGTGACTTTTATGAAGGGTGGTCTGTCTCCCCCGTTAAAATTCCCCCGCAGACTGGGCACAGTGGCTCATGCCTCCCAGCACTTTGGGAGGCCGAGGCAGGCAGATCACTTGAGGTCAGGAGTTCGAGACCAGCCTGGCCAACGTGGTGAAACCCCGTCTCTACTAAAGATACAAAAATTAGCTGGACATGGTGGTGGGTGCCTGTAATCCCAGCTACTCAGTAGGCTGAGGCAGGAGAATCGCTTGAACCCAGGAGGCAGAGGTTGCAGTGAGCTGAGATCAAGCCACTGCACTCCAGCCTGGGTGACAGAGCCAGACTCTATCTCAAAAAAAAAAAAAAATTCCCCTGCAGCTCCCTGTTGCCTTGGCGTTTGCATCTGTACTCCTTGCCCTGGTGGTGTGGGGCACCCACCTCTGCTCTTCCACCTCGCAGAGCCTTCCTTTTGATCACTCAGCACATCAGACCTTCCCTGCTCAGGGCATCCTGCATGGCTGTTCCCTCTGCCCGCCATGCTCTTCCCTCAGTCGTCTTCTGGGTCACTCTTGTCCTTCAGGGCTGGCTCCATTCCTGCTCTTTCCTGGAAGGCTCCTCTAAGCCCTGGGCTGGGTCCCTGCCCCCATCTCAATTCCAGAGCTGCTCTGCCCTCCTCTGTGCTCCCTTCCTGCAGTGCCTGCTGTGGGCGGGGCGCTACTCCAGGTGCCAGGATGTGGCCCTGAGCAAGGCAGAGCACACCCCTGCCCTCACGGGGCTGCCCACTCCAGTGGAAATTTCCCTGCTCCCCAGGCTTCCCGCCACGTTCCTTCCTCGGCCTCTCCTCCTCGCTGCTCTGTTTCTGCCTAAGGCAGGGCTGGTCACAAAGTAGACGTTCAGCCACTGCAAAGGAAGGGGACAGCAGCCACCGCAGAAGGTGGTGACAGAGGACACAGGCACAGACTCCACAGGTTCATCTGAATTCCTCCAGCTTGCTGTACCTCATTCTTTGTGTCTTGGCTCAGATGCCCCCTCCTCCAGGAAGCCCTCCCTCCCCCTACCAGGCTGAGTCAGGCACCTCCACGGGCCCCGTCGCCCCCTCCCGGGTTTCTCTCACCCCCTCCGTCCCCCCTCACTGCCCTGTATCCCCATCACCGTCCTGAGCTGTCACTAGATGAGAATATGTCTGTCTCTACCCCAGTACCGGGGGCCCCCCAAAGACAGGGCCTGGGGTTGTCTCCATCACTGCTGTGATCCCAGCTCAGGGCCCTCTGCCTCACATAACACACACATACCCTTCTTTGGCCATCTGACTCCCCCACACCCCTGAGCTGGGGAGAGTCCCGTCTGGCTCCAGTGTGGCCAGGGACCTTGGGCCTCTGTTTCTCCAGTGCCTGCTCCAGAGCCCTTCCCAGGCCCCATCCCAGATGGAGAGACATGGGCATTCCTGGGCTGGGCTTCACTAACCAAGTGCCCTCCACACCAAGGAGGCTGTCACACGGTGCTGCTGATGCCCTCCTCAGCAATGACAGCCACTCCCATGGCTCCCGCTAGCTGAGCAGTGAGATGCCAGCAGGCTGGAGGCACAGAACAAGGAGGCCAGGGGAAGAGCAAGGAGGCCCAGGGCGGAGCAAGGAGGTCAAGGGCAGAGCATGGAGATCAAGGGTGGAGCAAGGAGGCCAAGGGCAGAGCATGGAGGTCAAGGGCGGAGCAAAGAGGCCAAGGGTGGAGCAAGGAGGCCAAGGGCGGAGCATGGAGGCCAAGGGCAAAGCATGGAGGTCAAGGGCAGAGCAAGGAGGCCAAGGGCGGAGTATGGAGGTCAAGAGTGGAGCAAAG
The DNA here is from genome assembly GCF_037993035.2 of Macaca fascicularis. Classification (NCBI taxonomy): domain Eukaryota; kingdom Metazoa; phylum Chordata; class Mammalia; order Primates; family Cercopithecidae; genus Macaca; species Macaca fascicularis. Next base: position 45,250,867 of record NC_088393.1, read on the forward strand.
AGGTCAGGGGCGGAGCATGGAGGTCAAGGGCAGACCAAGGAGGTCAAGGGTGGGGCATGGAGGTCAAGGGTGAGCAAGGAGGCCAAGAATGGAGCATGGAGGTCAAGGGCAGAGCAAGGACGTTAAGGGCAGAGCATGGAGGTCAAGAGTGGAGCAGGGAGGCTAAGGGTGGGGCATTGAGGTCAAGGGTAGAGCATGGAGGTCAAGGGCAGAGCAAGGAGGCCAAGGGTGGAACGTGGAGGTCTGGGGCGGAGAACGGAGGCCAAGAGCAGAGCATGGAGGTCAAGGGCGGAACAAGGAGGCTGAGGGCAGAACAAGGAGGTCAAGGGCAGAGCATGGAGGCCAAGGGCCGAGGATGGAGGCTGAGGGTGGAGCAAGGAGGCCAAGGACTCGTTCATTCACCCATTCAGCCAGCACTTACTGCACACCACATATCACAGAGCTGGACTACCTGAGTTTATGTCCCACGTCTTCCACTCCAGATATAATCTCTCTGTGCCTCAGTTTCTTTGACTGTAAGATGAAAAAGTAGTGCCCACATCCCTAGGTTGAAAGAATCAAACAAGTGAATATATGGAAAGCACATAGCATACACCTCATACGTAGTCAGCACCAAGAAGTACCAGCTGGAAGCCATGCAAGCCCAGGCAAGGCAGCGCCTCGCTCGGGTCTCAGTTTTCCTCCTCCATGCGCGGAGATCGCGACACCCCTGCCCCCGCCAGGCTCACGGTGAGACTGCGAGATGATCCCCTGGGCCCTGCACAGAGGAGGTGCCAGGAACACAGAGCAGACTGGGCCCATGGTCGGGCTCTGACGATTCCCAGCTAAGGGCCCTCAGGCCTGTCTCCTGGTCTCTCTGTACCTGCCTATCCTCCTCTGTCCTTGTCCCTTAGGGGCTTCAGGGAGTCACGGAGCCCCAGGCCAGAGCTTGAGCCTGGTGCCGGGGACTCTCGATAGCCGTAGCAGGTGCGAGAGCAGTGCTGGTGCCGTTGCTTCTCACCTCCAACCCCTGAGATGTCACAGGCCTCTCCTCTGCTCAGCGTATCATACCTGAACACCCCCCAGCGGCAACCCCACCGCGTGTAAACACTGTCCATACACTGGCGATTCTGATTACAGGTGCAGCTGGGACTCTATTTGTTGCCAGCTCCTGTGGCCAGCCCCCCCCCCACCGTCTCCTTGGGGTGTCCAGGGCCAACTCCACTAAGCACCTCCAGAAACAGATTTCTGATCCCCCACCCGAGCCTTCCTGATCAGAGCGGCAATTCTGGCCCTTCTCTTTGTTTCACAGCCATATCCATCCCTCAGGAAATCCTATTGGCTGCCCCTGAAAAATAGGCCCAGAATCTGCCCCTGGTCCTACCATGGTCCCACCCTGGTCCTGCACAGTGTCAATGTCTCTCTTGTGGGTCATGGTTACAGCTCCTACCTGCTCCCTGCCTCCCCCGAAATGCCCCCACATGCACACAGTCCATCCCCAACATGCACCCAGAGGGAGCCTTCCAGGGCTCCATTGCACTCAGGGTGAGAACACAGTTGACATTGGGGCCCACAGGACCTGCATGGTGCGGCCGTGTTGCCTCTGTCCTCGCCTCCTGCTGCTTCCTCCCTTGCTCACCCTCACCCAGCCATAGGGGCCGCCTCCGTGTTCCTTAAACCTTCCAGGCGCACTCCTGCCTCAGGGATTTAGCACTGGCTGTTCCGTCTGCCTGGAATGTTCCTCCCCCAGGTGTCCCCCGGCGCACTCCCTCCTCCCTGTCAGTTTTGTCCAGATGACGTCTCTGCCAGGCCTGGCCCAGCACCTTGTTTAAAGTCAGGCCTCCGTAGACTCCAGCGCCCCCAGACCCCTTACCCTGCTGGAGGTTGTCCCGGACACGTAGCGTCTCTGCATAAGCAATGGAATGTCTTCATGTGTATGTGTCCCCCGCGTTGTCATGCTCAACCTCTGCCATCTTCACCCTCCCCATCCAGCCACCATCTCAGCCTCGGAGCTCTCGCTGGCTGACGGGCGGGACCGCCCCCTGCGGCGCCTGGACCCTGGGATGATGCCCCTGCCTGACACGGCTGCTGGCCTCGAGTGGTCCAGCCTGGTGAACGCAGCCAAGGCATACGAAGGTAGGCGCCTTCCACCCAGTCCCGCCGGGCCCCCACGCCCTCCTCTGTTCTAGAGGGAGTTATGGAGGGCCTCGTGGCTTTGCAGGGATACCCACTCAGGTTCCAGAATCAGGGAGCGGGGTTCGAGTCCTGCCCCATCGCTTGCTCACCATGCGGCCCTGGGCAAGTGTCTTCATCTCTTTGATGCGAGTTACCACGTTGACCGACAAGTAAAAGTCACCATGCTTGAGGCTGCCATGACAATTACACAAAACACCACATGGAAGATACGTGAGGCCAAGCATAGTGGTTCACACCTGTAATCCCAGCACTCTGAGAGTCCGAGGCAAGAGGATCACTTGAGGCCAGGAGTTTGAGACCAGCCTGGGCCACATAGTAAGACCCAGTCTGTACAAAAGAGAAAAACATAAGTGACACATGGCGGTGCACACCTGTAGTCCCAGCCACTCTGGAGGCTGAGGCAGGAGGATCGCTTGAGCCCAGGAGAGGGAGGCTGTGTGGTGAGCTGTGATCACACCAATGCACTCCAGCCTGGGCGACAGTGCAAGACCCCGTGTCTGGAGGGAGGGAAAAAGAAGTCTGTGTCCCTGAGGACATTTGGGTTTTCAGCCACAGATTTGGGAGCCAGACGAGGGAATAAAGACTTTCAGTGCCCTGAGGGTCCTGCCAAGACCTTGATTCTGGGTCGGGGGTTCCCCATACCAGGCCTGCAGAGATCCTCACTCCCTGGGTTCCCTGGAGCAGTGGACAGGGTTTGTTCTGCCACCCAGGGCCCTTTATGTGCTGGGAGTCCATGGGGACAGGGGGCCGGGTAGCTGGGGGCATCTTCTCTCTTGTGTGGGTCTCCAGGCATCCTGGGGCCAGGACGGCCGGTTCCGGGATAGTGGGAAGTGACGAAGGCCTCAGGTCTCTCCCTGGAGACCCAGATGCCATCAGCGGTTGTAGTGTTGTCTGCAGAAGGCAGAGCTGCCCAGACGCCAGCCCTACCAACCATAGGCCACAGGAAAGGGCTTGGGCAGCCAAAGCCCCTACCCACTCCCAGCTGCTCCATGCACCTGGCATGCCTGGGGGCTGTGCAGCCCATGTGAGAAAGCGGAAGGAGCCTGGCTGGTGGCACTGATTTCTCTCCCAGGCTGTGCGTCACAGTCGCCTAGGGAGCTTTTTCCTTCCTTATAAAATTAATAGATGAACCACAGAAGGTTATGGGGGAGGGGTGGCGTAGCAGAAAGACCTGGGAGGAAGCGGTGCCTCCCCGGGAGCCGGAAAGGGGCTGGCAGGGAGTGCAGGTCAGAGTGGTTTCAGCCTGCCGGGAGGTGCGGGGTTTTAATGAAGATATGTATGTTTTCCCATGCAATTCACATGAGTGGAAAAGGCTAAAGGAATTCTCGTTAACTTTGGTAGGTGTGTTCATAGCATAGTAGTTTTCTTCCCCCAAAAATATATATATATATATGCCTTATCCACTAGAGCTACTTAGTGAAGTTTCTACAGATGAAATACAAAGATGTCTGGAATTTGATTTAAAATATTCCAGGTTGGGTGCAGTGGTTCACACCTGTAACCCCAACACTTTGGGAGGTCAAGGTGGGAGGATGGCTTAAGGCCAGGAATTCAACCAGCCTGGGCAACATAGCGAGACCCCGTCACTACAAAAAATTTTATTTTACTTATTTATTTTTTAGAGTCTCACTTGGTCACCCAGGCTGGAGTTCAGTGGCATGATCTTGGCTCACTGCAGCCTCCACCTCTCAGGTTCAAGCGATTCTCCTGCCTCAGCCTCCTGAGTAGCTGGGATTATAGGCGCTAATTTTAAAATTTGCCAGGCGTGGTATTACACACCTGTAGTCCAAGCTCCTTGGGAGGTTGAAGCAGGAGGATTGCTGGAGCCCAGGAGTTCTAGACTGGAGTGTGCTGTTCCGATCCGGTGTCTTCACTAAACTCAGTATCAATATGGTGACCTCCAGGGAGCCAGGGACCACCAGGTTTCCTAAGGACAGGTGTACTGGCCCAGGTCAGAAATGGAGCAGGTCAGAGCTCCCGTGCTGATCAGTAATGGACTCGGGCCTGTGAAGAGCCACTGCACTCCAGCATGGGCAACATCACAAGACCCTGTCTCTTAAAACACAAATGTCAAAGTGAATATACATTAAATCCAAGATAGAAAAATATAACTATAAAGGGTATTATTCAGAGAATCGGAGAACATTTGCAGATGACTGTATATTAGAGAATATCGTGGCCAGGCGTGGTGGCTCATGCCTGTAATCCAGCACTTTGGGAGGCCGAGGCGGGCAGATCACCTGAGGTCAGGAGTTCGAGACCAACCTGACCAACATGGAGAAACCCATCTCTACTAAAAATATAAAATTAGCTGGGTGTGGTGGCGCAGGCCTGTAATTCCAGCTACTTGGGAGACTGAGACAGGAGAATCTCTTGAACCCAGGAGGCGGAGGTTGCATTGAGCCAAGATCGCGCCATTGCACTCCAACCTGGGCAACAAGAGTGAAACTCTGTCTCAAAAAAAAAGTAAATGGGCAAAATGTTACCAATGGGTGGTGCCAGGGAAGGAGTGTTGGGGTTTTTACTGTGCTATTCTTGCGGCACAGAAATGGAAGTTGGGGAGCTGCTTGCCTCTGGGGCTCGCCCTCTGCCCTGCCCCTGGCGGTGCCGCCCTCGACACACGGCACACTGGGATGCCTTCGTGTGTTTAACACCCCCGAGGAGTCCATTGTCTGGCTGTTCGTAGCTCACTAAACCAGCCACTATTGGAGGGCACTGGGGCGGTGGCCAGCTGTTGCCATTACAGGAAGAAAATCCAACAGTCACGTTTAAAAACGCAGACGGCTCAGGTACCCCCAGTGCCAGTCACATGTCCAAGGCGGAACCCAGGAATCTTCACTGTCCCTGGCAACCCCATGCGATTTCTTTTCTCTCTTCAATATGCATGATGTGATCTGTCTCACTTCTCTTTTTGCTTTTAAAATCTTCCCGGCTTCCTCCGAAGGAAAGCGAATCGTATAACGAATCCCCGTGGACCTGGCGCCAGCCTGTCCACTTTGGACCCCTTTTTTCCTACCTTGTACTTGTGGACCAAAGCCAGTCATTTATGTTGAGAGCATGCCAGGTTCAGAATCCAGTCGGATGCTGCCTCGCACTCTCATCTAACTGCCTTCTCCAGCCCTTGTATTTTGTATGAACTAGTCATTGGATCAAAAGCCTCGATCGGAATCAGGATGGGATTTTGTGTTCTTGTTTTGTGTGTTCATTTGCTCGGTGTTTTGGCGAGAATCTATCCCAGTGCCGATGCAGGCTTTCCCAAGAGTGATGGGAAGTGTCGTGGAGGTTTGCAGGGAAAGGCATCGTCCAGCAATTGAGGGAGAAGCTGGGAGCCTTACTGACCCTCTCCTCCTCCTCCCTCCCTGGCAGTGCAAAGAGCCGTCTCACTCTTCTCTCTGAACGACCCGGCCCTGAGCCCAGACATCCCGCCTGCACACAGTCCTGTCCACAGCCACCTGAGCCTGGAGAGGGGACCCCCGACCCCCAGGACCACGCCTACCATGAGGTGAGCTTTCCCTGGGAACACCCAGGTTCATACCAGCGGCAGGTCTGTGCAGTGGAAGAGGCTCCTCCAGAGAGAGGCAGCCACTGCGGGTCACCCCCACCACTCTTCGGGCAGAAGCTGATATAGTAGCTGCTCCCCTCTCCTAACAAGAGTTGGAAGTCATTACACTGCACCTGTCTATGCACCGGGGATCCACAGTGACTAAGACAGACTCTGCCCAGTCCCAACAGATCTCCCGGTCCAGCGGAGACGACACTGAAATCAATACACACACAGTTGTTTCGCTTCCAACTTGGAAAACTGCTAAGCAGGCCAGGCGCAGTGGCTCACACCTGTAATCCCAGCACTTTGGGAGGCCAAGGTGGGTGGGTCACTTGAGGTCAGGAATTCAAGACTAACCTGGCCAACGTGGTGAAACCCCGTCTCTACTAAAAATACAAAAATTAGCCGGGTGTGGTGGCAGGCGCCTGTAATCCCAGCTACTCGAGAGGCTGAGGCAGGAGAATCACTTGAATCCGGGAGGCGGACGTTGCAGTGAGCCGAGATCACGCCACTGCACTCCAGCCTGGGCCTCAGAGCAAGACTCCATCTCAAAAAAAGAAAAAAAGAAGGAAAGCTGCTCAGCAGTGTCTCCCAATCCCCCAGCCCTGTGCCTCTCGCCAGCCCCATCGCTGCCAGGCTCCCGCCTATCTGCTCCTTCGTCTCCTCCTCTGCAGGTTCCTAAACCTCACAGACTTCTGCCGCATGCTCAGCCTTCCCAGCCTCCCTGCCAGGTGCCGTGCTGGGCTATCTGAGGACCCAGTGGCAATTGAGGCCAGGCCTGGCCCTCAGGAGGCTTCACGGGGGAAGGAAGAGGACGGGGACAGATCTCTCACATTTGTCATCTCACGCGTGGCTTCTCACATTCAGCGCAGCATATTTGACTGCACTCACTTGGCAGAAAACAAAATTAAAAAGAGGCAGAGAGAATGTAAATGGCACATTCTGCCTGTACATGGATTTAAATAGTGCATTTCACACTCGTCTGCACACCTCACGGTGCAGGGTTCTATATACAACCATCCGTGCACTGTACTTCATGGGCAGTGGGAGCAATTTTTGAGGGTAATTTTGACTTCTTGCTTTTCACACTCTGGCTTCAGAACTCAACCTCCACCACGAACGTAGGCCCCGCTGTAATTACAAGAAATCGGCAGTTCCAGATGGTGCTGCCAGGCTCAGGGGCAGGAGCAGCCTGGGCTGTGGGAAGCAGTGGGACCTGTGGCCCCTGGGCAGCACTCCTGGAGTCCATTTGCCCCCATCTCCCTCTGCAGCTGCTGATTCCCAGGACTCAGCAGCAAAGTTGTAGGAAAGGGTGGGCAAGGCAGGAGGGCCAGCCCCCGACCGCCACCACCTGTGCACCCGCAGCGTCCAACAGAGCCTCCTTCAGCCCCAACTCCAAGCAGGAAGGGGCTGTGCGTTCTCTGCAGCGGCCAGGCAGGCCCAGGGCTGGGAGGATCTGCAGGGGGCAGCTACTGGCCGTGGGTCCCTGACTCAAATCCTAGCAGCAGCACGTGGGTGGGCGATACTGCCTGCATATCCTCCGCTGGCCAGCGGGTAACTGTGCAGCACATCCGAAGGCCGCAGTGGGCAGAGGAGCTCTGTGAGATGAGCCGGGCAGCCTGGGGCTTGGTGCGGGTTGGCTGTCAGTGATGGGCACATGGTCAGCATCACTGACAGGACCGTTGTTGGTCCTGCCCACGAGGGCGGGCCCTTTTGACCATCTGTCCGTTCTCGTGCTTCCTGTGCCTGGAGTGGTGCCTGGACCCGCCAGGTGCTCAGCAGGCATCTGTGGAGCAGGCTCTTTGTGTCCTGGAGGTGCGAAGAAGGGGTGCTCCCTGAAGTCACATGCACGGCCCAGCCTCAGGGAAAACACACACTTCAGGGCGGGCGCCCACCCTTCCCCTGGCCTGGTGCTCCCAACACCCCATCCACATCCACCGAGGTGCCCCTGCTGGGTGGAGTATGCCGGTGGACGGCTGGCTTCCTGCTTCCCCTGGGAGCTTCTCCTCGGGCTTCGCCAGAATGTCAGGGTTAAGGGGGCCCGTACCCCCAGGCTCCTCAGCTGTGGGCCAGAAGCCCTCCTCAGGGGCTGTGGGGCCTCAGGCTGACCTGGTCTCTGTCTTTCCAGTGAGGAGCCGCCCCTGGATCTGACAGGCAAGGTGTACCAGCTGGAGGTGATGCTGAAACAGCTGCACACTGACCTGCAGAAGGTAACGCTGGGGGCCACGCCCTCTCCATCCCACTTCCCAGACACTGGGCAGGGTGGTCAGCAGGGATCAGGCACCTGCCTCGGCCATGCAGCACCCACCCCACCCCCACACCTCCTGTGCTTGAGTGCAGTCATGGGTGAAGAGTAAACAGTGATAACACCCAAGGCTAGCAAGCACTCAGAGAAACTCATCCATTCTTGGGGGGAGAATAATCGGCCCAGGCTTTTCGGGGGGCAGTTGGACAACATTTATCAAAAATGTAATTGTGTCCAGGCGCGGTGGCTCATGCCTGTAATCCCAGCACTTTGGGAGGCCAAGGGGGGGGGGGTGGGTTGCCTGAGATCAGGAGTTCGAGACCAGCCTGGCCAACATGGTGAAACCCCATCTCTATTAAAAAGTATAATAATTAGCCAGGTGTGGTGGCGGGCGCCTGTAATCCTAGCTACTTAGGAGGCTGAGGCAGGAGAATCACTTGAACCCCGGAAGGCGGAGATTGCAGTGAGCTGAGATCATGCCACTGGACTCCAGCCTGGGCAACAGAGCGAGACTCCGTCTCACAAAAAAGAAAAAAAAAATGTTGACCCAGTAATTCCACTTGTGGGAATTTATCCATGACAGCGTGAGTACAAAGAGATTGTGAACAAGGACGTTCATTGCCACACTATTGGCAATAAAAAATTGGAGCCAGCGTGGCTGTCCCTCAGCAGGAGAGCGGCGGTGTAAATTACAGGCGCCCATGCAGCGGGACAGCGTGCAGCCAATTAAAGTAACAACAAATCTATATATTTACTAACACGCAAAAGAAATCCAGTAACTTACGTAAAAACCAAAGCGAGCTGCAGCACTGTTGCCTAGAACATCATCATACTTACTTATTTATTGTTTAACCACCACGGTTGAGAGGGCCATCTAGAAGGTGACAGTCAATTTGTTCTTTGGACTTGTCTCCATGGGGCGGGAGGATGAGGAGGAGACTGGCCAGGTGCAGTGGCTCACACCTCTAATCCCAGCACTTTGGGAGGCTGAGGCGGGTAGATCACCTGAGGTCAGGAGTTTGAGACCAGCCTGACCAACATGGTGAAACCCCATCTCTACTAAAAATAGAAAATTAACCGGGCTTGATGGCGCACTCCTGTAATCCCAGCTACTTGGGAGGCTGAGGCAGGAGAATTGCTAGAACCTGGGAGGCAGAGGTTGCAGTGAGCCGAGGGCGACAAGAGCGAAACCCAGTCTCAAAAAAAAAAAAAAAGAAAAATGAGAAGGAGACTTTTATCTATTGTTTCTATACTTCTGGGTAAAAGTCAGAAAAGTGGCCGGGCGCGGTGGCTCACGCCTGTAATCCCAGCACTTTGGGAGGCCAAGGCGGGCGGATTACAAGGTCAGGAGATCGAGACCACGGTGAAACCCCGTCTCTACTAAAAATACAAAAAATTAGCTGGGCGCGGTTGTGGGCGCCTGTAGTCCCAGCTACTGGGGAGGCTGAGGCAGGAGAATGGCGTGAACCCGGGAGGCGGAGCTTGCAGTGAGCCGAGATCCGGCCACTGCACTCCAGCCTGGGCGGCAGAGCGAGACTCCGTCTCAAAAAAAAAAAAAAAAAAAAAAAAAGTCAGAAAAGTGGCAGAGCACGTAACGCGTTAAGTCCTCGAGCTGTGGAATCAAAGGGGCCCAGGTTCTGACCTCCGCCCCACCACATAATGCTGTGCGACCTAAGACAAGTCCCTGCCTCCGGGGCTACGTCCTCCTGGAAGAATGGGGTCTGCTCAGGCCACCCTGCCTCCATGTCTCAGCTCCCCACTTGCTGTGTGAGGCTGGGGTCGTCTTCCAGGAAACTGGGGATAGCGACAGTCCCCAAGTCCTCAGGTAGTGTGATGGTGGGATGCGGTGGCCACAACAGTGCTGTTTGTCAGGCGGTGACTCCACCTCGGGCTGCATTCCAGGAGCTGTACATAGACGAGCTCCAGGCAACCCTCAGCCCCCTGGTAGGGTTGCGGGAACCGAGTGACTTGCCCGGGGTCCCTCGGTTGTGGAGAGGCAGAGTGGGATGTGCACCCCGGCCTGACCCGGCTCTAGTGGTCGGCTCCAAAGCACAGCCAGGCCAGGGTTCGCAGGCCCCAGGGAGCCATCGGCTGTTCCAGGAGCAGCCAAGGCCACCCGCCTGACGCCAGCTTCCCACCCCACGCAGGAGAAGCAGGACAAGGTGGTGCTGCAGTCAGAGGTGGCCAGCCTGCGGCAGAACAACCAGCGGCTGCAGGAGGAGTCGCAGGCCGCCAGCGAGCAGCTGCGCAAGTTCGCAGAGATCTTCTGCAGGGAGAAGAAGGAGCTCTGAGGCGGGAGGGCCGCCACCCCGCCCTCGCTCCTTCCCTGCAGGCCGTGGCGCTGCTCGCCTCTCTCCCTCCGCTCGGCTCCCAGCCGCCCGTGTGACCAAGACGACTCAGCCAGGGTCCTCCCCACGGACACAGAAACCACGATGGCCTCACCGGGGCTGTGAGTCTGGGTCAGCGCACGGCCCTCACGCCCGACGGTAACGTGGTCTCAGGCCTCCCTCCGAGCTGCCCGGCTGTGGTCCCGGTGAGCTGGGCCGTGCTTACACCGCTTCCGGGCCTGTCCCGCTGTCCCCATCTAGCCTCTTCCTGGGACCAGCCCTCTGAAGCTGATGGGGACACAGAGAGGACCCAGTCCCCAGACCCCGCGGCCCCAGGAGGTCACAGAGCAGGTTTCTGCGCCACGCACGACGACGTCGCGGCGTGTGGGGCCGAGGCCGGCCCCTGCATGAAAAGTACAGCGTGAAAGCAGCCCTTTCTTCCCCACATCCGGAGAGGTGAGGCCCGCGTGGACACAGACCGGGGCGCCTCGGTGCCTGGCGCGTGAGCTCCAAAAAGCACGAACATGATCCCCCCCAACCCCCTCCTCCCAAACAGCTGCCAGGAGCACTTTCTTAGAGTTTAAATTATTTTCTTGGGGGCCTGAGGATAGAGAGAGGCAAGGCCAGCCTCCAGAGCCGATTTATTTGAGAGAGAAACTCTTATTTGTACCTCCGGGACGGTTTATATGATCTTTTTCTATCAGCTCCTCTTCCACCAGAGGCCACTGCACCTGGGCTGGGGGTCCACAGACCCCTCCACCTTCCAGCTAACCAGGTCAGGCCGGGGCGGTGGAGCCACCACACAGCCGACTCTCTCCTCCTCCCGGCGCGGCCTGGCCCTGACCAGCAGCCTCGGCTTCTTCTGGGTTCCAGGAGGGGCTCCCGAAGCCCTCAGTACAGGGCTGGAGGAGAACAGCCTTCACCTCCTCCTCTGGTTTTTTTTTCCTTTGCAAGTCTCCCAGCCCATCTCTCCCAGCAGCGACCACCAGACCCCCTCACCGTGCTCCCTGGGGAACACTGCCCCGCGAACCCCACTGGACGCTGGTTCTCTAAAGGCAATAAGGGGCGGCCACGCCGGTGTGGTACCATGCTGTTCACCCAGGAAACCGTTTCTTTTTTTCCTTCTTTAAAAACAAACAGAAAAAGATATATATATATATATATTTATTTTTTCATGTAGAGTTGGCGCCAGAACAAGCCTATATGGCCACAGTCTGTGGATTCACCCCCCAACCTCAAGCTGAGGACCAAGGCGTGTCCCCCGTGGGCTGGGGGTCAGTGGGAGGACCAGAGGGAGGAAGTCAGGGCAGGCGGGCAGGCCAGTGCCCTTTTTGGGAGGCACCAGGCGGGGAGGAGTTGGCAGAGCAGGTCTGGCCGTGAGCCAGCACCAGGCAACCCGGCCCTTGTCCAGGGACCCCTGCCACCTTCTGTCTGGGGTCAGGAACCTCAGGGAAGGGGGCTCCGGGGACTGCATAGGACGCAGGCACTCAGGGAGGTGCCGGTGTGGGTGGGTGGGGGTGAGAGAAGAGGGTTCTCATGGCGTCTCCTGTGATCAGCCTCTGGCCCCCTGGAGGAGGAACCCTCAGCGCTGCCCCTGCCCCCACCCTCACCCCCACACCGAGAGTGAGGTGGGCGTGCCCCAGGCAGCGTCCTCAGCCCTGGCCAGCTACTGTGATGCCATCTTCTCCCCCATCCCCTTCTCTGGGGGGCCCTCCCGTCCCCCACCCCCACCCCTTAGACCCTAATCGGGCCCCTTTTGTTTTCTTCAGTTGTCTCCTCCCATCTTCAGATCATTCGAATCATTTTGGGGACTTAATCATGTACATGGACAAGTGTAAATTATGATTTTTGGTTTTGTTTTGTGTTATTTTTTAAGGATTTCTGCAAAAACAGATCTATTTAATTTGAGGTTGGTGTTCTATCCGATGGCTGAAGATAGCAGCAGGTTTTGTTTTTTTTTTTTCATATGTTGATTTTTTCATTTGGATTTTTTATTATTATTCTTTATTGTCTTTTTTTTCCCCCCCATCCCTGTCTTGAGATTTTCTGGCATGTTTCTGGAGGTTTCAAAGGAAATAAATGTTTCATAGAAATAGCTTGTGTGTTCACTTCTGGAGCAGCTGCCTGGAGTTGCTGATGGGAGGGTGTGGTCCCGCATCAGCTCCTCCTCCTGCTCCTGTCCCCAAGTCCCCCACACCATGACCACCACACACGAGTCCTAAGAACCAGGGGCACCTGCCTTGCTAACTTCTTTTCCTGGGAACCCAAAGGACAGAAATCCAACACTCAGAATGTGAAATGTCCTTAAGTTCAAAAGAGTGAAATTCTGCCTCAGAGGTACTGGAGGCCTGAAGGCCAGACCTGGCTCAGCTGGTTGTGTTGGGTCCTAGAAATATTGGCCAACTTTTAATCTGGACATTCAGCCAGGTGCTGTGGCTCATGCCTGTAATCCCCGCACTTTTTGAGAGGCTGAAGCAGGAGGATTGCTTGAGCCCAGGAATTCAAAACCAGCCTGGACAACATAGCAAGATCCTGCCTCCAAAAAAAAAATTTTTTTTTTTAAATTTTTTGAGACAGAGACTCTTTCTGTCACCCATGCTGGAGTGCAGTGGTGCAATCTCAGTTCACTGCAACCTCCGCATCCTAGGTTCAAGTGATTCTCTTGCCTTAGCCTCCCGAGTAGCCGGGATCACAGGCACCCGGCTAATTTTTGTATGTTTGTAGAGACGAGATCTCACCATGTTGGCCAGGCTGGTCTCGAACTCCTGACCTCAAGTGATCTGCCCACCCCACCCTCCCAAAGTGCTGGATTACAGGTGTGAGCTGCTGTGCCTGTGCCTGGCTTAACTTTTTTTTTTTTTAAATGGAGATTGCACATGAAGAAGGCCAGGTTTCCAGCTTGGTTGATCTTTCCTTTGCTGCAAGACTCACAAGGGGCCCCTGCCTCCTTTGGTCCCCGCCACATGGCTGCATTTGGGACACTGTCCCTCTTCGGTCTGTAGAGGTGGGAGGAGACCCCCACTGCCAGTTGCCAAGTGAATGCTTTGGGGGTAGGAAGCAGCCCCTCATCGCAGCAGATCTGCATCTGGCCTGATGAACATTTGCATTTTGGGAATCCGGATCAAACTGATTTTGGAATCAGGAAATTCCTCCTGAAAATCCCGAAGTGCAGCGCCTTGAGGGAAGCCTAGACTCCTGATGGGGCTGGCCAGGTGGGGTCTCTCTGCCCCCCTTACCCATGTACCTGTCATGGAGTTTCACATCCCTGAGCTAAAACTCAGTGCTTCTCTGACTCAGACCCTGCCCCCTCCAAAAAATGTCTTTTTCCAAAAGGCGTGGGGCTGGCATCCGGAGGAGCAGGACCAGCCATTCCCACGTCTCCTAAAAATTCTGGAGTTCTCCAGACACTCTCCCAGTCTCCGCCCTCCTCCTCGACGCCCCGTCCTCAACCCGCACTGCCCTCCCCCCGCCACCAGGCGAAGGGGGCGGGAAGCCTGGGAACAGGCTGTTCTCACATCCTCTCCTGGCGCCGGAGCCACGCCAGCTGCTTCCAGCACCCCACAACTCGCACGCACGCCAGCCCCTGGTCGCGCCCGAACTGTGCTTTGAGGCCTGGCCCTTCCCTTCGTGTCCCAGTTTCCAGCTTCCTCTGACCGTCTCGGACCTCCCTGTCTCTCCTCCCCAATCTTTCTGGGTCCCTCATACCTCCGACTCTCTATGCAGATTGTTCTGCTGTTCCCCTAAATTCTGTCTTCTCCTTCTCTCCCCTGCTACCCGCGTCTCTCCCCCTCTCTGCCTGTTGTCCTGGGACTTTGCCTGTCCCTGATCCCAAGTCTCTCTCTCCACCCGCAATGTGGCTCCTTCTCTGTCTCCCCTCCTGGAGGACCTTTCCCTAAATCTGCTGCTGCTCTTCCCCAATCACCATCCTCCTCCTCCTCCCGCCTCTCCCAGCATGTCAGCCATTCTTTATTACTGTTATTCCCTCTCCCACTAAACCTCCTTCTCACCCCTGCTCCCTTCCTCTCTCCCAGTCCTTCCTCCTGTCTCTCCCTTCTGCACCCTCCTGCTCTTTTTTCTGATTCTCTCAATAACTGTGTGACTGTCCTCATCTCTTTCTCTCTCCTGATCTGTGTCCTAGTTCCCTCACTCCTCACTCCCGCCCCCCACGTGTCGCCCACATCTCAGTCTCTCTCCCAGTGCCAGTGTCTAGATACCCTCCTGCCCTCCCTTAGTACCTCTCTTTCCACCCCATCCCCACTGCTGATTTGCCCCACATCCAGGACAGGGAGCTCCCTGGAGATGTCTGGGCCTGGGATGACACCTCCTGACACCCCCATTCCCCACCCCAGTCTCAGGAGGGGCCAACCCACCGTCCTCTTCCCAGCCCTTCCCTTCCCCCGGCCCGGCTCCTGCCTCCCTCTTGGCTGCACCCGCTGCAGCTGCAGCAGCCCGTTGCCAGGGCAACCACAGCTGGCTGGGCGGGAGCCCCTCCACCCCATCCCCCTTCTCCTTTCTGGCAAAGCAAGGCGGAGCTGGGACAAAGCCGGGGAGAGGCAGGGTGCAGGCGGGAGGAGAAGGAGGTGGATGGAGGTAGGGGCTGGCTGGTCGCCTCACCCCCTACAAGGCCCCCCCCACCCCTGGCCCTCCTTCTTGGTAATGCCCCAAACCAGACGGGAGAACGAGGCAGTCGTGGGCAGAGGGGTCAGGCCCAGTTTAATACACAGAACAAGTTAATTCACAGCAGAGGCAGGCAATAGAGGAGACTTGGTGACAAGTGGGGGGGGGCACTCCTGGATTGGGGGACATCCCCCCAAAACCCACCACCTCCCCCACCTGCAGTCTCAGTTTCCCTTTTTAAAAACCCGAACAACAAACACACACAACCACAAGAAACAACCACGCCCCCTCACTCCCCCCAAAATGGCCAGTGAGGGGGGCGGGGGCCGCCAGGCCTGGTGGGGCGGGAGGAGGGCGGAGGAGGGAGGGAAAAGGAGTCCGTGGCGGAGTCTGTGCTTCTCATTCCAGCAGGCGCTGGGCGGGGGCCCACCCGGCCCCACCACCGCCACCCACCAGCCACGGCAGGCACGGGGCGGGCACAGGCCAGGGCGGTCGGGGAGGGGCAGGAACAGAGTTCAAAACCAAGGTTCACATCATGCAGTATCCACCGTGGGCACCGGGAGGGGCAGGTGGACACCACGCCCACCGCCCTGGGCACAGGAGGGGAAGGTGCCCACCTTGGGTGGGGCGCGGGACGGCTGCAGCTCCAGAAATTGGGGTTCGGGCGCCCGGCAGGGGGCCGGCAGAGGCGGGTGCCCAGTGGACGCTCTCAGCAGCGCCCCTCCACCCAGCCAGGCCTTGGAGGACTCTTTGTATATATTAACTTCTTTTCCTTTTTTTTCTTTTTTTTTTTTTTTAACTTTTTGTCTTTTTCTTTAGAAAAAGGCTCTGTCCATGCCCCTGGCTGGCACCCACCACCCCCCATGCCCGCCCAGAGGCGGGGTATGGCTTTGAGGGGAGAAGCCCCTGGTGTCCATTTGCCAAGGGACAGAGAGGGAGGGAGGGAGGGAGAGGCCCCGGCCGGGCCACCCACCCACAGGGCACACATTCCGCTTGCACAGAGGGGAGGGGGTGGCCCAGCCCCCTCTCGGCTTCCGCCTCTCCCGCTCCCGCTGCGGGGCATTCAGGGTGGGGGAGAAGTGAGGAGCTCAGAGAGGCAGGTAGGCGAGCACCACCCCAGAGTCCCGGCGCCGAGCCGGCCTAGGTGAGGGTGATGTAAGCAGAAGCCTTTTCCTTCAGGTGCCGAAGACAGAGGTGACAGCTCCAGCTCCCTGCGGGGGCGGCCGAAGCTGGAGTCAGGCCCAGGTCCCGGAGGGCTGCCCCAGCCGCTTCCCACCCAGAGGACACAGTTCTCGACAACCGGGAGATGGGCGTTCCCACCCCCCGCCCACGTGGTGCCTGCCTCTCCTCTCACCTTCCGGGGGCTCCGCCATGGGGGGGCTGAGGCAGTACATGTGGTAACCCCGATCGCAGTCGTCACAAAACAGCAGCTGGTCCTGGGGGGTGAGACCCGCCCAGCTGGCACCCTGGGGGCACGGGCACCAGAAACGGGGGTGGGGGGCTGGGGCAGGGGCTAGGTCAAGGGG
This sequence comes from Macaca fascicularis, assembly GCF_037993035.2. Taxonomy (NCBI): domain Eukaryota; kingdom Metazoa; phylum Chordata; class Mammalia; order Primates; family Cercopithecidae; genus Macaca; species Macaca fascicularis. The sequence goes on from NC_088393.1 coordinate 45,267,301, forward strand.
GCTGGGGGGAGGTGAGGCCTGCCAAGAAAGTCTCTGAGAAGGTCTTTGCAGCAGGAAATGTGTGCACAACACTGCTTAGCCAAGCACATATCCCTCGGGACGGTCCCTTTGCGATTTATAGTGGGGGTTTCACAAGGCTCTGCGGAAGGTTTATTATTATTATTATTTTATATTTTTAGAGACAGGGTCCTACCCTGTTGCCCAGGCTGGAAGTGCAGTGGTGCAGTCACAGCTCACTGCAGCCTCACACTCCTGGGCTCAAGTGATTCTCCTGCCTCAGCCACCTGAGCTGGGACTATAGGTGTGGGCCACCACGCCTGGCTTTTTTTTTTTTTTTTTTTTAAGTTTTTTGTAGAGATGGGGGTCTCACTATGTTGCCCAGGCTGGTCTAGAACTGCTGGGCTCAAAACTCCTCAGCTTCCCAAAGTGCTGGGATTACACAGGTGGGCCACCACTCCCGGCCTGTGGAAGGCCTTGTATGACACCAAGATGATCTGATACCAGCTCTGCCAGCAATGGTCATGGCTTTTTTTTTTTTTTTTTTTTGAGACGGAATCTCCCTCTGTCACCCAGGCTGGAGTGCGCAGTGGCGCCATCTCGGTTCACTGCAATCTCCACCTCCTAGGTTCAAGAGATTCTCCTGCCTCAGCCTCCCAAGTAGCTGGGACTACAGGCACCCAGCTAATTTTTGTACTTTTGTAGAAACGGGGTTTCACCATGTTGGCCAGGCTGGTCTGGAACTCCTGACCTCAGGTGATCCACCCACCTCAGCCTCTCCCAGAGTGCTGGGATTACAGGCGTGAGTCACCGCGCCCGGCCTGTGGAAGGCTTTAAACAATCCTAAGATGATCTGACACCAGCTCTGCCAGCAGTGGTCATGGCTTTACATCTCAGCTCTTCCATTTCCCTAGCTGGCTGGCCCTGGCCAGGTCTCTTTCCCTCTCCGAGCTCGGTTTCTTCCCTGCTTCAGAGGGTAGTTGGGAGGAGCCAGAGAGACGACGAGGAGAAAGTGCCGGGTTCAATTTGTGGACACCAGCATGACGGTAACACAAGGGACTCGCGTTCACCAGGGAGGGCTCAGACACAGGCTTTAAGCTCGAGGAGCGGAGGTGGACGTGCCAAGCGGGGCGGGCAGCAGGGCACGCGGGGGGCGGGCGGCACTCACGTCGTTCTCGGAGGTTCCGCACAGGCTGCAGGATTTGCACTCAATGCACTGCCAGCGGTAGGTCCGCACAGCTGCCGTCATGTTCACCGTGAATTGTAAACACGAGGGGTGTCCTGGGCGCCAAGGGGCAGGGGTGCAGTTAGGAGGTCAGCGTGCCCCTGGTGGGCACTGACCACCAGGGGAACCATCGCTCAGCCCCTGCCCCCGGCTGATGAGGCCGGGATGAGCTGCTGGGGTCCACAGCCTGACCCCACACCTGCCCAGCAACCACGTGGCCAGCAGCCGTCCCCCGGCCACCACAGTCTCCTACCACAACCACCATGGCAACCACACTCTGCTCCCCAGAACGCCATGGCAACCGCATTCCATTACCCACAGTGCTGTGGCAACCACTTTCTACCACCCACAACACCGTGGCAACCACCTTCTGTTAACCACCGTGCTGAGACAGCCACATTCCATTACCCGCAGCAGAACGGCCAGGTCCTGTGAACCGCAGCAGCGTGGCGACCACACTCTCCCAGCCACAATGCCATGGCAACCGCCTTCCACAACGGGGTCCCCACACCTTGGTTTCGTGCAACTAAAGCCCATTCCACATGATGCCCCAGCAACCAAACTGTTACTGACAATACTGTGGAGCGCCAGGCTGTCGGTCATTCCACGGCCCCGGTGCAGAGACACCTGCAGCTGCGACCTGTAGCCACGACCCGTGGTGCCCGCCCCCTGCAACCACAGCCCCGGTGCCATCACAACTACATTCCATGATACCGAGTTGCCATGACAACCACATTTCACTACCCATGATGCCATGACAACCACAATGCATGGCCTACTGTGCTGTGGCAACCACAGTCTATATTGCCCCCAAGTCCACCACAGGAAACCACGTTCTGTAAGCCACAATTCTACGGCAAGCTCATCCTGCTACCAGTGCCCAGGTGGTGACATCCGTCACTCACACCACACAGCCCACTACCCGCCACACCTTGACCCCCGTCTCTTGCTACTCCTTTTGTCTTGTTTTGGTTTTTGAAACAGGGTCTCACTCTGTTGCCCAGGCTGGAGCACAGTGGTGCCATCAGAGCCCACTCTGCAGCCTTGACCTCCCGGGCTCCAGCAATCCTCCCACCTCAGCCTCCCGAGTAGCTGGGACTAATGGGGTACGAAACCATACCCAGCTTTTTTTTTTGAGACGGAGTCTTGCTCTGACACCCAGACTGGAGTGCAGTGGTGCGATCTCAGCTCGCTGAAACCTCGGAGTCCTGGGTTCAAGCGATTCTCCTGCCTGAGCCTCCAGAGTAGCTGGGATTACAGGCACGCGCCACCACACCCAGATAATTTTTATATTTTTAGTAGAGACGGGGTTTCACTATGTTGGCCAGGATGGTCTTGATCTCTTGACCTTGTAATCCACCCACCTCAGCCTCCCAAAGTGCTGGGATTACAGATGTGAGCCACTACACCCGGCCTATTTTTTTTTAATAGATGGGCTCTCATTATGTCGCCCAGACTGGTCAAAAACTCCTGGGCTCAAGGGGCCGGGTGCAGTGGCTCATGCCTTTAATCCCAGCACTTTGGGAGGCCAAGGCAGCCAGATCACCTGAGGTCAGGAGTTTGAGACCAGCCTGGCCAACATGGTGAAACCCTGTCTCTACTAAAAATACAAAAATTAGCCTGGCATGGTGGCGTGTGCCTGTAATCCCAGCTACTCAGGAGGCTGAGGCGCAAGAATCAGTTGAACCCAGGAGGCGGAGGTTACAGTGAGCCAAGATCGTGCCAATGCACACCAGCCTGGGTGACAGAGGGAGACTCCATCTCAAAAAAAAAAACCTCCTGGGCTCAAGCAGCCTCCCACCTCAGCCTCCTGGGTAGCTGGGACTAATGGGGTGCGACACCATGCCCAGCTAATTTTGTTTTTAATAGATGGGATCTCACTATGTTGCCCAGACTGGTCTCAAACTCCTGGGCTCAAGGGAGCCTCCAGCCTCAGCCTCCTGAGTTGCTGGGATTACAGGTGCGCAACAACACACCTGGCTAATTTTTAAATTTTTTGTAGAGATGGGGGTCTTGCTATGTTGCTCAGGCTGGTCTCAAATTCCTGGCCTCAAGTGATCCTCCCACCTCTGCCTCCCAAAGTGCTGGGATTACAGACGTGAGCCACTGCACCCGGCCTCTCACTACTCTTGATGCCATGCTAAGCACAGGCCGCTACCCACAGTGCCATGAGAGCCACATCCCGTTATCCCTGAAGCCTCACTGATCCGATCCAATTCCCACCATCCTCAGCAGTTGCATCAGCCTCGCTAGCTCTGGTTATCCCCAGTATCCCCTACACGCTCGGGGTCCCCTCAGTCCTCACCACCTTGCCTCCCTCCCTCCAGGTCTGCACTCCTGAATGTCCTCTGCACCCGGCCCCCAGAAACCTCAGGTGGGGAGCGTCACCTGATCGCCCACAGTCTGCACAGGAGATGAGGTCCTCGGGACACCCCGTCTTCTTGGAGCCCCCCAGGCAGAAGTCACAGTAGCCGTTGGGGATGACAGTGCCGTCGGGCGCCTTCTTGGCTGCAAGACAGCGGACAGGCATTGGCACGGGGCAGGCAAGGGCACCCCGCAAAGGTGGCTGCAGACGTTAGGAGCAGAAGGAGGCGTCCATACCTGTGTGTTTCCTTTGTGCCTCAGGGACCCAGGCCAATTCTTTGTAAAACTCTGGGGTGAGGGGGACAGAGAGAGGGACTCTCACCACAGGCAAGGCTCCACCCTGCCCCCAGCCTCAGCCCCAGGGATGGACCTCTTAGTCCAGGTGTGGGGAGATGGGAAGAGTGAGTAGCTACCCTAAGCCGTGGGGAGAGGCGAAAACAGTTCTCATCGGGACTCCCAACTCTTCTTTTTATTTATTTATTTTTTTGCAATTAAAAATAAAAGCAGCATCTTGGTATGTTGTCCAGGCTGGACTCCAACTCCTGGCCTCCAGCGATCCTCCCGCCCCAGCCTCCCAAAATGGTGGGATTATAAGTGTGAGCCACTGCACCCAGTCAGGATTCCCAACTCCTTGAGACAACTGACCCGTCCTCTTTATTGGGTCAAAACTTGGTAAAGACAGCGTGAAGAAGGGCTCCCTGCTTCCCTTCTCACATACATGTCTCCCAGCCACCCATTTCCAAGTGCACCCTCAGTAATTTGTATCTAACAAATTCAGAGAGTACCCCGAGCCAAGATCTGGTACAGAAACAGACACTCAGAAGAAAAATTCTGAACGCCGAGGTGCCCAGGTGTGTAGTGGCCTGGGGTGAGGACACTCAGCCTCTGCCTCTGAGAGATGCTGCCTCTCCCAAACCCTCCTCCCCGCCCCCATCCCTCAGCTGTCAGAACTGGCATGGGATTGGCACGGGCGGACGCCAAGGGCTCCCAGGTCACAGACCCTGCCCCTTGACCAAAGCTTAGCCGAGAAAGGAGAAAGGGAAGGCAGGGCGGGAGGGGAGCCATCTATCACACCCCCCCTCCCCAAGCTCTAATTGAAACAATAAATCAGACCCAGAAATATTACGCCCGGCCGGGAGCGAAGGAGCGATGGTTGGTTGCCATGGCAACCCCAGAGCCAGCATCCCCATGGTCGGTGGGGGGAGGGAACGGCTGAGCTGGAGATTTTCCAGAAATGTCTAATGCCCCCCCACCCCCACCCCCAGCTGGGCTCCTCTTCCCCACTCCCAGGGCCCCTCACCACCCCCACCTGGCCTGCCAGCTCACGTTTATGGTTGTTTTTCCGGTGGAAGGGCAGGGCGTGGCGTTCGGCGTTCTCCTCCCCCTCCTCCTCAGCCAGGTGGGTGTGGGTGTAGTGGTAGCTGAGCCCCGGCCGGTTCTTATACCGTTTCCCACAGACTGGGGAGCGAGCGAGCCAGGAGGGCCTGTCAGCCCCTCCAGGCCCATGCTGCCTCCACCCTGGCCTCCAGGATCACACCTCCCCCCCTCGGCCAGAGACCTGAGCATCCCCCCAACCCGGGTCTGGTACAGGAGGCAGAGGGCCACAAGGTGGGG